>NW_027172016.1:317500-327500 GCF_036898095.1 Palaemon carinicauda
ACACTGAGGTTACTAAACAATTCTTCTTCGCTCAAGGGGTTAACTACTGCACTGTATTTGTTCTGTGGCTACTTTCCTTTTAGTAAGGGTAGAAGAGACTCTTTAGCTATGGTAAGCAGCTCTTCTAGGAGAAGGACACTCCAAAATCAAACCATTGTTCTCTAGTCTTGGGTAGTGCCATAGCCTCTGTACCATGGTCTTCCACTGTCTTGGGTTAGAGTTCTCTTGCTTGAGGGTACAATCAGGCACACTATTCTATTTAATTTCTCTTCCTCTTGTTTTGTTAAAATTTTCATAGTTTATATAGGAAATATTTATTTTAATGTTACTCTTCTTAAAATATTTTATTTTTCCTTCTTTCCTTACTGGGCTATTTTCCCTGTTGGGGCCCCTGGGCTTATAGCATTTTGCTTTTCCAGCTAGGGTTTTAGCTTAGCAAATAATAATAATAATAATAATGTACATGTTTCTTTTTACTCATGGCATTTAAGTATTGTACGAGACTTGACCGTTCTAATACCGTTTGTGTACGGTCGTTGATGTAATACCCACCTGTACATATTTCTTTATACTCATGACATTCAAGTATTCTGCGCGACTTGATCCTTCTAATACCGTTTGTGTATGTTCATTGATGTAATGCCCACATGTACATGTTTCTTTTTACTCATGACATTTAAGTATTGTACGAGACTTGACCCTTCTAATATCGTTTGTGTGCGTTCGCTGATGTAATAGTCACGTGTATACCTATAATTTTCTCAAGTTTAAATATCTTAACCCATCGCGTTTCAGTCGATTTCTCCCTTATCACATTTCAACGTATCACCATAAAATGATATTTATTCTCTTCTTCACTTTAACTCACTAATTCACTGTCTATTTCTCCACTAATTCTAACCCACTACATATTTTCTATTTTCTCATACTCGAGCCCGTTCTGTTTTAGTTAGTTGTCCTCTTTTTGCTGTGATTGCCGTATTATAGTTGTTTCACTAAGAGAGCCAAAAGCATAGGACTTACTCAGAGTGTGAGCCACATACCCAACAATGATATGCCGAAATTTATATATTTCGAACGATAGTCCATTTCTTATAGCAATGCATATTTGCACCGACTCGCAGCAGTGCCCTTTCAGCTCGGAAAAGTTTCCGGATCGCTGATTGGTTGGACAAGATAATTCTAACCAATCAGTGATCCGGAAACTTTTCCGAGCTAGAAGGGCACCGCTGCGAGTCAGTGCAAATATGCATCGCTAAAACAAATGGACTATAGGAGAGCAATTCTCCCAAATTCGAGAGCTCTCTTGTCCGTCACCAAGTTTCAACACGGGAATGATACGTCGTGCTGAAGCTCAATGTCTTCATCAAAGCATTCTATCATTAAGAGGTTTGGTTTTAGATACAAACGATAACTATAGCAGGACTCGACTGTTAAAGTATGAATGTGGCCGTAACTATTTTTTTTTTTTTTTTTTTTTTTTGGTTTAAGTATTTAGTTCGATAATGGAAGCTGAAATGCAACCCTCATTGCAGTATAAGTAAAATAAAAGCTTGAACCATATTATTAAGTATTAAAGCCTGTGGCAATTCTTTTCATTTGATGCCTCGATAGACCATTCGGAGAAGTGCCGGTTTATGAAGTTAATTGCAATAATTCTGTAGCTTGAAGAAAACAATGATGCATCTCAAAATCTACATTGAATATGAGCCTATTGAAGGGATTTAGAGAGGCACACCAAGTATAATAAGCTCTCCAACCCATGAGAGCTATGATTTAAAGGAAATTGAAAATTTAGAATAATGATGTCAGTGTATGTAAAGGTAAGCAGTTTCTAAACTCTTTGAAATTTAGTAGTTATTTCTTTAATTGCTTTTATTAATGTTTCTCTGGACTTAACAGTTGAGGGGATTTATAAAGAAAGGTTACAAACTAGCATATGAATTTAGTATCTTGTAAATGGTGGAAATCAAATGAAGAATATTGATTTCATATTGTTTCCCTGGAAAATACAGTAATTGCCTCCTCGATTCCAGCGGACTCCTGGAAAATAATTTCCAGCTAGATTCCAGTGGACTCATGAATAACACTTTCAAAATGTTTATTCCACAAATATTACTAAATTTCATATTTGAATTACTTCCTGTGGTATTTTTTTTTTTTTTTTTTTTTTTTTTTGTAAACAAGTTTTGATGTTTATTTTTACGTTTTAATAATAGTTTAAAGTCATATGATTTTCGCTAGTCTTGGGTAGTGCTATAGCCTCTGTACCATGGTCTTCTACTGTCTTGGGTTAGAGTTCACTTGCTTGAGGGTAGTCTACACTCAGGCACGCTGTTCTGTCTGATTTTTCTTCCTCTTGTTTTGTTAAAGTAATTATAGTTTATATAGGAAATATGTATTCTAATGTTACTGTTTTTAGAATATTTAATTTTTCCTTGTTTCCTTTCCTTACTGGGCTATTTTCCCTGTTGGGGCCCCTGGGCTTATGGCATCTTGCTTTTCCAACTAGGGTTGTAGCTTAGCAATTAATAATAATAATAATATTAATGATAATAATAATAATAAAAATAATAGAGAGTAAGTCCTCATATTGTATTCTTGATTCAGAAGTTTTATTTATCAAGTCTAAAACTTGTGTTCTCTCAAACTCTTCATGGTTTCTTTCTTACTTATGAGAGGGATCAGAAGTTTTGATAACAGAAATCTCAAAAGTTAAATTAAATTACACAAGCATAGCTAAGGACAGGAATCATTAAGCTATCTTGTTTCAGTGAAGTTAACCTATCTAATTGAACTTCCTGTTTTGGCGTTGGTGATTGCTTTGAGAATGGAACTACTTACTGTGAATTTATTTATTTATTTTTTTTTTTTTTTTTTTTTTTTTTTTTTTTTTTTTTTTTTTTTTTTTTTTTTTTTTTTTTTTTTTTAAGACGAATTTTCTATTATTTCGCGCAAGATAGTTTGCGTGAATTTAAGTCCACGCATAAGTCCTGGCAAACTTGAATCATTAAGAGATATCTGAATTTAGAGCACATCTGGAAAATAGCCATATCATTTTGCTTCTCACCTAATATGTTTATCTATTATTTCCACCAATTTTAACTGAATCGACTTCATTGTTCCTCAATGATGATAATGCTTTTATTTATTACTTTAGTATCATTAGTCCCTTAATTTTTCATTTATCTTTGAAATAGTTTGCTCTTGTTGTTTTATGAAGAGTTGTCTCCTGTATGGTATCTTCGTACTGGACTAAATCGATCCATCGTTGCCATCCTCTATTGGCAATTTTCTCTCACCTGGAGCGTTCCACACGATGCTCTAATATAATTTTGACATCTTTCCTAATTCTTAATGGGTCTTGTGTGTGTTGGGGGCCGTTAACCTATCATCTTAGTTGAACTTATGAACTGTTCAAAATATTTTATGACGTCAAAAGTGTAGGCTACATGTAATAATTATCTTTGTCATCTATGTATTAAAACTGTAGGATATTTAGCTGATTATATTATAATTTAATATATTCCTTTCATTGTTTCGATCTAGTTGTTTCAGGCTTTTGATTTCCATTTTAATATGATTTAATTTCCTCTGGTATATGATAATTCACCAGCATTTGGCCTTGGAAAAATCCAGCCCTTTTTAATAAAACCGCATTGTATATTATCAAGTAAGTTTTCATCTCCCATTCTTCTTTCTTGTCTATTTCCTTTTCAGGTCTCCTATTCATGCAGTTTTACTGTTCATTCCAGTCTTTGTCTTCCTTTATGAAATATCCTTCGAATAGAGTCAACCGCTGTATAAAGACCCAGACATGTGAAAATCTTGTCACTGTTTTGCTTACTGCATTTAATAATTAAAGCTGTAATCTCATATCATGCGACCCCTAAGTTTTCACCTTTATTTAATCTCGACACACATAGTCTGAGGAAAGCCATTGTATGCCAGCGTAAGGCTTTTGCTGTACGTTTCTAAGCTATTGTCAACGAGTTCAGTTTAGATTAGTTCTCCCAATATTTATGTTAAAGAAAACGTAAAGAAAGTATGGGAGCGAAAGTTTAAGGGGTAACTTCAAAGGGAAGAATAAGTGAAGAAAATTTCTTCACATCTATAAGCAATGATTTTATCATGTATCTTTTGTTTCATCCGAGTGTTTTTTTTTTTTTATTCTGGATTATGATAAACTTAACCTTTTTCCTCTTATCTCTTTATCCCAACTAGAATTCTGGTTCAATAAGGTAAAATAATGCAAAAATGAATGATAAACGTAATAGTAACCATATGGCTATAAGCAACTGAACAAAAAAGCAGCAGTTTTGTTATAAACAACTAATTATGAGTAACAACAGCTGCTTGCATTTCAGATACCAGACGTTAGTAAACAATTACTTATTACAAATTACGTTAAGTAGAATATAACTGCTATATATTTACATTATACTCCTTTTTGGTATGGAGAAAAGGGGTAATGAAATATACTTCCAAATCTAAACTAGTTTAGCTGAAGCTAAGCTGTCTGTCATTTGGGGAAAGCTGTGTTCATAACAGGATAAAAAAAAAATAGTGAATGATGTATTCGGTTTACGAAAAGGTAAACCGAATTGCACAAAAACTACCTAAGGAATTGAAATAAAAAGTTTATTATAACTTTGAAGTTCCTAACCCTTGTAATTGAGCACTGCACAGCTAAAGGGTAAAATCAGGTCTTTAAAAGTTACATGATACTCACTTTCTTTCCCTTCCTTACCCCCTACAGCATGCAATATTTCCCCTAACCCACCCACTCCCCCCCCCTCCCCTAGTCTATCCATACAGCTGCCTGCTTGAGTAAGTGTACACATTACATTTTGGTGATTTGTGTTTTGGAAAATTATTTTATAATAAAAAGCTCACTTAAGTAAATTCATCTAAAAAATAAATCTGTAGTAAATATATAACAAAGATAAGTAGTGGAAAAGACTGTTTAGATACAACCAATATTACAGAAATAATAAAGATTAATGGAAGATAAAGCAGGAAATAGAAAGTAAAAAACCTATAAAATAGCATTATATTCCTTTTCTCTTTCATCAGGCTCTTAGTGTTAATTTACTTAAGATATTTCTTTAGAAACTGTTACCATTTCTTGTACTTATCATTTTCCCATATCCTTTTTAGCTTTCTCTACAAAAGGATAAAACCATTTCCAATGGTAAATATAAAATGTAACCTTTTAATGAAACTTTAGCACTCGCTCACTCTATTTGTTTAATGTAAAGTTCTTTTTGTTCCAAGGCTGATTAAAGTTAATTCACTTATATATATATATATATATATATATATATATATATATATATATATATATATATATATATATATATATATATATATATATATATATATATATATATATATATATAATATATATATATAATATATATATATATATATATATATATATATATATATACATATATATATATATATATATATATATATATATATATATATATATATATATATATACATATATATATATATATACATACATATATATATATATATATATATATATATATATATATATATATATATATATATATATATATATATATATATATATATATATATATATCCCTAGACCAACCACTTTACCCGGCTGCCCTGACGCTATGCCTTTTGTTTTCGTTGCAGATGATGCATTTCCTTTACTGAATAACTTAATAAAGCCTTTTGCATACAGTAACTTAACCAAATCCCAAGCTATCTATAATTAGATATTATCCCGAGGTAGACGCATCGTGGAAAATGTTTTTGGGATTATGTCAGCTCGATTTAGAGTTCTTTTGTCAACGATTAATGTGTCTCACCAGCAAAGGCTTCAATAATAGTTATGGCATGTTGCTATCTCCATAATTACTTAAGGAAACGAAATGCACAAGCATCTCTAGATGGTTTAGATGTTGAAGATGAGAATAAGAAGGTTAAAAAAGCGAATGAGTGGTATGGCAACCAACCTATTCCACTGGCACCAACGTGCGCACACAATGAAACTTCATCTGCGAAATATTTCAGGGAAGCATTTTGTAATGACTTTAATCATGAAGGATCTGTTCCCTGGAAAGACTCTCGGATTAACAAATAATGCCTTAAGTTGATCATAGCATCTATAGCATAGTCTTAACAAGAGTAGACGCATTTTTTTCTATTGATTTGACATAGCATTCACTTTTCAAAACTCTGTTCTTATAATCAACGCTTTTAATTTCCACAAAGCAGGAAAAACTCCCTCTAAAAATCTTGAATGAGAGTCCTGTGCGCTCACCATGGTACCAAAGAAAAGACTGAGCTGTTGGCGTAATCATCACTACAGACTATCAGTCATAATTGTGTAACTATTATGATTGCGCAAACACTACTCAATCATCTGCGCAAACTGTCAATCACACCTACTCGCTAAAGGATATGCCTACACAACCACTTAGATGGCACAATCATGATTGACAGTGTATCTGGGCCTTAAGAACAGAAGGCAGAGATCATCCCTAAACAACCAGGCCTCTGCCGTCTCAAAGTGTTTATATTATCATGAAGCAGGCAATACTGCAACAGCAGCAGCAGCAGCAGCCACCAGCTGTTGCTGCTGTTTTGCTGTGTGCTAGATCCTCCTCCTCCTCCTTCTACCCATCCTCTGCTGCGGTTGGGTGCGGGATTCAGTTACCGCTATTGTTGAGCCTCCTGCTAGCTGACTCCTTCCTCCTTCCTCCACGAACTGCATTGTCTGTCTGAAAGCAGCCGCCAATTGTAGATATCCCATGCAAATAAAAATTGATCAATCGATATACTGTATCTATCTATCTATCTATCTATCTATCTATATATATATATATATATATATATATATATATATATATATATATATATATATATATATATATATATATATATATATATATATATATATATATATATATATATATATATATATCACAAGCACACATGATTTCAATCAATGTAAATATCACCCACGAATGGCATTTAATACCGAATTCTATCTTGGGAATATATATATATATATATATATATATATATATATATATATATATATATATATATATATATATATATATATATATATATATATATATATATACAGGAGTTAGACCAATTCCAAGCAACTCGTATCCATTTTCGTCCGTTCTCCTGATTCCCTTAGGCTGAAAGTAATTATATCTGTGACTTCAAATCGAGATGAGCGATCCCCAGCGACTAGCGACTCCCGCCAGCGACATCACGGGGGTTGGAGGGGGGAAGGGGGAGGAGGGAAGGGGAGGAGAGGAAGGAAGGGGGGAGGGGAGATGGATGGTCATTCCTATTGAAATTCCTCGACGGTGAGACGGAAAAGGGTTATTTCCGGGTTTGGAAATCTCAGTCGGAACTTCTCGATGACCCCTGACATATTCGATACGTCTTTATCTGTTGTAAGCAGAAGGGTTACTAACATCATTTTCCCCCCATCTTGCCAGGAATCACCGGCAACTGAGAACAAGAAGGAGGATACCACCACCTCCACCTCCTCCTCCTCCTCCACCACCGCCTTACCCTCCTCCATCTCCTCCTCCCCCTCCTCTCTAGGCTCTAGGCAAGCCAATTTCGGAATGATCAGTTCAGTTGTGTTCAGGATACCATTGAGTGTAAACCGACTGTCTGGCGTGCCTTTCGCTCCCAGCTGACATTTCGTGTTTTTTTTTTTTTTCTTTTGCTTTGTGACGCTTTTCACGTATTTTTTAGGAAACAGTGTTCGACAGACATGTAAGTACACTTATCAAACCCCATTTTATAATTGAATGTATGAAATGTATTATTTGCATATTGCATTAAAATGTATTCTTTCTGTATAAGAAATATAACCTTCAGAAATGTAGATAATTGCAGCATAATTTCGTAGAATCGTTAGGTCTCTTTATCTATGTAGTCTTGATCCGATTCGGGAGATGAGCCTTGACCATGAAAAAGTTCTCTGAGAGAGAGAGAGAGAGAGAGAGAGAGAGAGAGAGACCTTGGTATGTATTGAACAAAGCGAGGAATTGTGGAAAGTAGGGGAGGGGGGAGGGAATTGAATAAGCGTGTTGGTGAGGATGGCGTGGGTATCCTACACACCCTTTACCTGGCTAGGTGGCCGACTAATTACTTACCTTACCTTAGTAAAACCGACTTCTTACTCCTTAACCCTTTCCATACCCGCTCTCTCTCTCTCTCTCTCTCTCTCTCTCTCTCTCTCTCTCTCTCTCTCTCTCTCTCTCTCTCTCTCGAGCTTGTTCATTTATACTGTACTATCTTTAGAGTAAATCTTTACTTGAATTTTATATTATCTCTCTCTCTCTCTCTCTCTCTCTCTCTCTCTCTCTCTCTCTCTCTCTCTCTCTCTCTCTCTCAAGCTTGTTCATTTATACTATCTTTAGAGTAAATCTTTACTCTAATTTTATAGCTTTACATATTATTATTATTATTATTATTATTATTATTATTAGCCAAGCTACAACCCTAGTTGGAAAACCAAGATGCTATAAGCCCAAGGGCTCCAACAGGGAAAAATAGCCTAGTGAGGAAAGGAAATAAGGAAATGAATAGATCTCTCTCTCTCTCTCTCTCTCTCTCTCTCTCTCTCTCTCTCTCTCTCTCTCTCTCTCAAGTTTGTTCATTTATGCTATCTTTAGAGTAAATCTTTACTTTAATTTTATATTATTATTATTATTATTATTAGCCAAGCTACAACCCTAGTTGGAAAAGCAAGATGCTATAAGCCCAAGGGCTCCAACAGGGAAAAATAGCCTAATGAGGAAAGGAAATAAGGAAATAAATAGATCTCTCTCTCTCTCTCTCTCTCTCTCTCTCTCTCTCTCTCTCTCTCTCTCTCTCTCTCTCTCTCTCTCTCAAGCTTGTTCATTTATGCTATCTTTAGAGTAAATCTTTACTTTAATTTTATATTATTATTATTATTATTATTATTATTATTATTATCATCTAAGCTACAACCCTAGTTGGTAAAGCAATATGCCATAAGCCCAGGGGCCCCAACAGGGAAAAATAGCTCAGTGAGGAAAGGAAACAAGGGTAAATAATATATTTTAGGAACAATGACAAACTCAGTCGATAAAGTCGAGATTTTAATTCAATACTTTTCCATTCATCATCTTCTACTTCGTGTTTCATAGTCCTCAGCCAGGTATGTCTGGGTCTTCCAACTCTTCTAGTGCCTTGTGGAGCCCAGATGAAAGTCTAGTGAACTAATCTCTCTATAGGAGTGCGAAGACTATGCCCAAACCATCTCCATCTACCCCTCACCATGATCTCATTAACATATGGTACTCGAGTAATCTCGCTTATAGTTTCATTTCTAATCCTGTCCTGCCATTTAACTCCCAATATCCTTCTGAGGGCTTTGTTCTCAAATCAACTAAATCTATTGGAGATTGTTTCATTGCTATTTCCATAGAGTTACACTAATTATAAAGACCCTGTATTGGAGATCATAGTTCCTAAATACTAAAATGATTCTACCTCATTAATCCTTTCTCCTCCCAATGATATTTCGTCTTCCATTGCATCTCTGTTATTACCCCGGTCTTTCTCTTATTTATCCTGAGCCCATCAAAGAGGTTATTATTATTATTTGCTAAGCTACAAGCCTAGTTGGAAAAGCAGGATGCTATAAGCCTAAGGGCTCCAACATGGAAAATAGCCCAGTGAGGAAAGGAAACAAGGAAAAATGAAATATTTTAAGAACAGTAACATCATTAGAATAAATATCTCCTATATAAACTATAAAAACTTTAACAAAACAAGAGATAGAGAAATGAGATAGGTTAGTGTGCCCGAGTGGACCCTCAAGCAAGAGAACTCTAACCCAAGACAGTGGAAGACTATGGTACAGAGACTATGGCACTACCCAAGACTAGAGAACAATGGTTTGATTTTAGAGTGTCCTTCTCCTAGAAGAGCTGCTTACCATAGCTAA
>NW_027172016.1:332500-337500 GCF_036898095.1 Palaemon carinicauda
GGTACGCCCTTGCAAAAAACTGCTATTTAATTTTTTTTTTTGGCATATTTTTTATAATTTTTTGAGAAACTTCAGGCATTTTCCAAGAGAATGAGACCAACCTGACCTCTCTATGACGAAATTTATGGCTGTTAGAGCAAATTGAAAAAAATATATTGCAAAATGTGCTTGAAAAAAAAATAACCCCTGGGGGTTAAGGGTTGGAAAGTTCCAAATAGCCTGGGGGTAAAAGGGTTAATTCCTATATTTTCTCAATCTAAATGTTTAAGAACTTCTAAGTATGTTGTCATTAATTTTGGAGACACGGTGTGTCCATGTCTAACTCATTTCTCAATCAGAATTTTCCCACATCTTAAATTTAGAATGGCTGTACTTCCTTTATAGATATCTTCAAGTGTTCTAACATAAGATTCATCTATTCCTTCTTTTTGAATGGCTTTCATTACTGCTGAGATTTTGACAGAATCAAATGCTTTCACATAACCTATAAATGCCATTAGTTGGTTGATTAAAAGGATATGGTCAGTTGTTGAATACCCACTTCTAAAGCTTGCCTGCTCTCTTTGTTGATTAAAGTCTAGTTGCCTTTCTATTCAGCCTAATATGATCTTTGTAAATATTTTATATGTTACGGAGCATAAACTTATTAAGCACTAATTTTTTTAGATCTTTTGTGTCTCCCTTTTTGCGATTTAGTATAATAATAAAGTCATTCTAAGCTCTAGGTATAGAGCATTCTTGCTGTCATTTGGGGGTAGAGTTCAACCAGTTTTACTACTTGGAAATCTCTATTATTAATTGTTAGGACACCTTCTCCTGCTGCTTTCTTTTACTTTTACTTACTGCTGTTACAGTCAGTACTGGCTCAAGTGTTTTTATTAGCAAAATTATTTTTCATATCAAGGTTGTATAGCATTGTATAGAAATACTCTATACAATTTTTATCACTCCATCTCTGTTGTTGATAATATTTCCATTTTCATCCTTTAAAGCAAACATCTGTTGGCATCCTGTTCATCAATTAGATACTTCTTCCTTTCTTTAATGTTGCCTCAATTTTGATCTGATTGTGTTTTCAAATGTCTTGTGTTTTTAGTGTGTTTATTTTTTGGGATAGTTCTGCTGATTCTATTTCATCTCGCTTAGATTTTATTTTTGGTTTTAATCTGTTCTTTATTAGGTTTTTAGTCTTTTTCAGATAGTTTTTCTTGATCTTCTTTAGGAACTTTTCCTCATATCTCTTCTAGGAACTTTTCCTCATATCTCTTTTAGGAACTTTTCCTCATATCTCTTCTAGGAACTTTTCCTCATATCTCTTCTGCTGATTCCAATTGAAATTTTGTTAAATTGCTCTTCATTTCTTCTTTACTTGCTTCCATTTCATCATGTAACTTAGAGTAACCTTTTTTTGCATTGCTAAACTAAACTCATCAGCTTTTTCTTATTACAGGAGTGTTTATTTTCTTATTCAAGATTAGCTTTTCCTTTACTTTACTTTACTTTACTTTAACTTGTTTAATATTTTTGCATATTTAATCAAATTAACCTTTTCATTGAGAATAAAATCTATTTAATTTTTCATTTCTCTATTTGGGCTTCTCCACGTCCATTTTCTATGTTCCTTTTTATAAAAAGATTATGTTCACGATTTTAAGATTGTTATTTTCAGCCAATTCTACAAGTATGTCTCCTGTGTCATTCCTTGTGCTTACTCCAAATATACCTACTGTTGATTCCCTTTTCTCTTGACATACTTTAGCATTGAAATCCCCTAAAACAATTGAGTCTTATGCTGTTTTTTTTCATAGATATCTCCAGGTCTGCATAAAAAGTCTCTATGTTTTCTTCATAGATATCTCCAGGTCTGCATAAAAAGTCTCTATGTTTTCTTCATAGATATCTCCAGGTCTGCATAGAAAGTCTATGTTTTCTTCATAGATATCTCCAGGTCTGCATAAAAAGTCTCTATGTTTTCTTCATAGATATCTCCAGGTCTGCATAAAAAGTCTCTATGTTTTCTTCATAGATATCTCCAGGTCTGCATAAAAAGTCTATGTTTTCTTCATAGATATCTCCAGGTCTGCATAAAAAGTCTCTATGTTTTCTTCATAGATATCTCCAGGTCTGCATAAAAAGTCTCTATGTTTTCTTCATAGATATCTCCAGGTCTGCATAAAAAGTCTCTATGTTTTCTTCATAGATATCTCCAGGTCTACATAAAAAGTTTCTATTTCTTCCTCGTATGGGATGTATTTAGTGCGTACGTTTGAATGATCTTCAGTTTATAATTCTTATTTAGTTTGTTAATTAATCTTACAATTATATCACTAGTTCTATAAAGTTCTATATTTGATAAGAAAACCCACTCCATTTTTTGTTCTTTCATGTCCTCTGAAGGAAAATATATGGCCCTCTTTTAACTCTATATAACATGCCCCAGTTCTTCTAATTTCACTGAATCCTATTATATCCCAATTTAGTTATTTTAGCTCTTCTAGTAACACTGCAGGATCTCCTTCGCTAGACAGGGTCCTGATGTTGTATGTAGCAGGGTTCTGTTTCCAAATGTGGTCTGTTCTAGTCCAGAGATTTTAAGCAGCACCCCCGCTGGGATGTAACGTATATATATATATATATATATATATATATATATATATATATATATATATATATATATATATGCATAAAAATCACAGGGAAACGTGATGCTCAGATAAAAAAAATATTAAAATGAAAATAGGAAGTGTAAGAATAATTTTTGACTAGTCCTCTGAAGAAGTATCACGAAACTAGTCAGGACTTAACCTTATATTTCCTATTTTCATTTTCCCTTTTGTTATTTTGCACATATATATATATATATATATATATATATATATATATTCCTACTTTCATTTTCCTTGTTTTTTTTTTTTTTTTTTATCTGAATCATGAATCTTTGTTATGTAAATTCTAAAGTCAAATAACTTATCACTGCTGAATTCACTTTACATTGAGTATAACTTACATATGAAAGGTATTTCAATATGTTTGACAAGGTTTTATATTTTGTACCTGTGCCCTTTTGTGTAAGGGAATAAAGTAACAGTGACTTTATTCACCCCACTATCAAATAAGGCACAGCAACCACAGGGTCCTCACTGACTGAGGCGGAAGTGTCTTTATAGAGTGCATAATGTTTCTGAGGGGCTGAGGAGCGCTTCTGCAGTCCTAGATAGATAGATAGATATTTTATTGACCACAATATATACAGCTCATATTTACAATAATTATTTACTTCTGGTCCAAATAAAGGCAAAATGCTACACTTGGCAATACAATACATTATATACACAATGGTAAAAATAATAGGTTTTTAACGTATACAAGACAATATTTTGTGAACATGTGCCAGTAATAAAACAAACGCTAGTAGTTATCAAAAAAACAAAATTAACAGCCAAAGTTGGCATTTATATACAAAATCATACTCCAAAAAGCTGTTTTTTCCTTAATTCAGAGATATTCACAAATATTCACAAATACTCGTAGAGGATTAAGCTAATAATCTTACATTGCTCTGCCAGGGTTCGCTGATCTGAAAATATATCCCTCACGCTGGAAAAATTATAAGTATCTCTGCGTTTTGTCTTCCAAGAGCAGGGCTTTTCCCAATATTTGGTTTTGGTGCTGAACTTACGATGGTAGAAATTGAGTCCCTCCCTGTAGGCCTGAGAGGAAACCCATCTCTCCTAGAGAAAAGGCTGGTTTTTGCCTTCGTATGAAGTTGAGACTCAAAATGATTTTAAGATAACCTTTTAGCAGCAGTCACAATGCTTCATGTGTCTCTGGCCTTACTGCTTCCTGTAATCGTGTGATGGTGGCTTATCGTAAAATATCCGCTTGGTTTTGCTTCTCTGGTGGCTGTGGGTAGAAGGGTGAGTGGCTTGTGCAGTAATCTAAAAATTCCTTGGCCCTCTCTTGAGCAAGCACTGGATAAATCTCTAGTAGCTACGCCTTAATACTGTCATAAATGATCATTCCTTGGTTGCTCCACTGCACCAAAGGTTTTAGTGTATCCAGAAGTCATCCGGCAAAAAAATCCTGGAATATTTCTGTCAGGTAATATGGCAATTGTGGAAAAAAATGGATTTGGCTCTGTCGAACCCTGCTTCTGCACTGTGGTTAGGGAACAAGGGAAAGTTTCACTATATGTTACAGCAGTTGCTGCTGATTCTGTCTTGTGTTTTGCTCATAGTTGGTAGGTCAGCTAAAGGGGTCACCTGTTTAAATTCGGGTAGAATTTATACTGTCTTTATTGGTTTTCTCTTTCAGGTTTATATGTGGCTTGGACGAATGGTTATAGACTCTGACGTCATCTCTTTCATTGCCTCTTTGAGAAAAGTGAGTATGTTCTTACAATACCCTTCAGCCACTTATTCTTAATCTATAAATGCACAAGAAATATACATACACGTATCAATGAAAGGAGAAAGACACAAGAAAAATTGTCATACAATCTAAATGAAATTTTATAGTAGTCTGAGGAGCAGATACAATTTATCTTATTAATTATTGCATATTTAACTTTGAAACGTTACAAACTGTACTTTGGGACTATACCGGACATAAAGACAACTTCTTTCCCCGTATGAACAATATATAACAACATCTGCACAAAGGTTCTTTTGAAATGAAATGAGCGTTATATTAAACTGAGGAAACACACAACATTCTTTTGAGTTTCTTCAGTGATACTTGGTGCATACAGTATATATATATATATATATATATATATATATATATATATATATTTATATATATATATATATATATATGTGTGTGTATGTGTATATATATGTACATTTATATGCATATATATGTATATATGACATATGTATATATGTATATATATGTATGTATGTATATATATGTATATATGTGTATATATATGCATATATATATATGTATATATATTATACAGTATATGTATACATTATATATATATATATATATATATA
>NW_027172016.1:342500-355000 GCF_036898095.1 Palaemon carinicauda
ACACAGTGAATCTCAATACAGGCTGGCGTAGGCCTATGCTTATGAATGTACGTTGACCAATTCCGTCCTTTCTGGATGTCACATGCATGCAGTGAGAGAAGCTCTTGTTTGAAAACTGCCGATTCTAACTCTTTGTTAAAGCGTACTAACTAATGAATGACCCTCTGTCTTATATACATCTGAAGGAAAATTTTGCTTGCTCTTGTTATTATCATCATGCAACTGACTGGTATAAAAATATGCCGGTCATTTGCTTCGGTCTACGTTTTGGAATTTTGACACGGCCTATTTTAACAACTGATTTTCACTCTCGTCTCCTTAGTCTAGGCTACGCACTTTAATTATCGGAATCTCTAATGCCAGCTTTTGTTTAATTTATATGTTACAAATGACACAATTATCTATATAAATATGTTTCTACACATGCTAATATACAGATATAGCCTAAGAGATCCTATTTGCTAATAGAATACTACAGAGATACTCAAACTCGCGTGTAGGCCTACAAACCTTGCGTAAGCTTAACAAGTAGGCCATGTACCTTAGAGCAATTAATAGCAATGAGCGAGTTGCTCACGTACAAGTTTACTATTCAGAGAGATCTAATAGGACTAAATATGAGATGATAAATGACTAGTGGAATAAACAAGTGAAGTCTGCAGACCCTAACCAAGACAGAATTAGCAGCCAAGCAAAGAAAACCATTGAATTCAAATCCCCTTTAGTATGTAGAGAGTCGTTGAAGTAATTGTGGCCAAGCCAGCTCTATATTAAGCTAACTCTATTTCTCTATTCCTCAGAAATGTATCTTATAATAATAATGAAGTGATAATGGTTGGTGTGTCCATTATATTTGAGTCTGTCTCTTTCAGAGCATTTCCTCCAAAGGATAAAGAGACTATGGCTTACGTTTAGGTGGTTGGATTGCATTTAAGGACTTGTTCTATATAACCCGACACTGGGGCCTAAGAAGGATTTATTTCTTAAAGTAAATTAAAATAAATTATAATTAAATTCGCTTACAGGCTGCCAACGCAAGAGCCCGTGACTTGCATAAGTCAAGGCAATCTTAACAGACAGACAGACAGACCTATGAAGGCTATTCAGTACCCTTTGAGGTGGTAGGCACCAGGCAAAACTGTTCTCTCTCTCTCTCTCTCTCTCTCTCTCTCTCTCTCTCCTCTCTCTCTCTCTCTCTCTCTCTCTCTCTCTCTCTCTCTCTCCAATGATTCCCACAAACATCAATGAGGAGAAAGAACAGTTATAGCAGAGCAATTAAATTCTGGAAGGAAAATTACATATATGCATGTATTAACCCCCTCTCTGGTATTCAGTGTCAATGGAAATGAGTTAGGCCAATGATTTCGGTAATTGGCCTGAAGGAAGGGAGGACTGGGAAGCGATGGGCAGCCCCAATTGTTCTCACTTCCTCTAAAACTTCAGTACTGCTTATTTGTAGTACTGTATCTGAAGATATACATAAATTATAGGCATATATATATTATATATATATATATATATATATATATATTTATATATATATATATATATATATATATATATATATATATATATATATATATTTATACATATATACATATATATATATTATATATATATATATATATATATATTTCCACATATATTATATATATATATATATATATATATATATATATATATATATATATATATATATATATTTACACATAAATTATATATATATATATATATATATATATGTGTGTGTGTGTGTGTGTGTGTAGAAGAGCTGATTATCATAGAAAAAAAGTCTCTTCTACCCTTACCAAGAGGAAAGTAGCCACTGAATAATTTTCAGAATTGGGGCAGTTATTCTCTGTCATTTTTTCTTCTGGCAAACTGTGTAGAATGTTTTGTATCGCCATCGCTACGTCTGATAACGAGTGATTGTCAATAAACAAATAACCACATAAATACGGGTTTATTAATCTCTAAATATGTTTACGGGCAGTTACTTTTATATCACCTTCTGGGAGATTTGCACGGCGTGTAGCAAATGAATCACAATCTCGAAAAATAAGAGTTGCAAAACTGAGAACTGATTCACCCTTTCGACTTTTGGGTTTGTGATACTCTTTCATGTCTCCTTTTCTCGCGTAGGGTAAGGCGTAACGTCGTTTTACCTTACCTAACCTAACCTAACCTAACCTAACCTCGTAAACTGTCTTGTGGCCAACACATTACCTCTATTGCCGGAGCATCTTTCAGCAGCCTAATTATTTGAATTGCTTTTTCTCCTTCTGACCACCCATATGTGGCTACTTCAAAGTCTCTCAAAAACATATTGATCGATTGAAACCCTTCATTAGGCCGTTGATCATCAAAAGGCCTAACACTTGCCTGGAGTTCTGGTAATTTTCGAACTACGACGTTTTGCGTATCTTCACTCGCCTGTGCTTGTGGGCGTTTGAACTTTGTTTATGTACGATATGCTTTAGTTGCACACCACTCATCTTCTCGTTCAACTAATAATCTTTTTATTAACTCGACTAAGTTATCTAACCTATTTTCTAAGTCCTGCCTTCGTTGTTCTCGTCTATATTCTTCATGGACATCACTATTACCAACTGCTCCTTCCTTTTCCCCTCCCGCAGCAGCAGTGTCTGCTAGGTTAGTCTTCGTGTATCTAGGCATCGTAAACTTTTATTTTACATGCTTAAAGAACAACTTCGCTCACAGCATACACAAACAGCCACATTTTTACACATGACACCAAATATGTCCCATGTCAATAGTATAATGTAACATGGGGTAATATTCGTTTTATTATAAAAATGTTCGTGAGTACACTTTACACAGCCTGATACCCTTCAGACGAGTACCTACTTCTTATGATCTCTTGAGAAGTACTGCTTACCCCTCGGCAAGTTAATGCAATGTTGCTCTCTCAATATGCTGAATTGTTAGATTTTTGTGGAATTCTCCACTGTGATGGAAATATACTGTGACCAATAGGCTTACCACACGTCACATATCAGGGCTTGGCACAGGTCACCTATAACAGAGTTCAGTGATGGCGCCCTACAATTTATGAAAGTCATTAGTACTCTTAAAAAGGTCATTAATTGCACTGTATAGAACATATATTTCTACATATTTTTCATACAAGGATTAGAATATATATATATATATATATATATATATATATATATATATATATATATATATATATATATGTTAACATCTATTTGTATTATTTCTACCAGTACACTGCATTTTTTTGCTATGTCTGTTGAAGTATAAATGTTTTTAATTATCTTTCTGGTTGTCTGATAGTTGTTATAACTCCTCTCCCTACCCTGCATTTCAATTGAATATTTTATGTACCCATGATGATTTCTATTATTATTTATTATTATTATTATTATTATTATACTACTAGCCAAGCACAACCCCACTTGGAAAAGCAAGATGCTATATGCCCAAGGGGCTCCAAAAGGGAAAAAATAGCCCAGTGAGGAAAGGAAATAAGTAAATAAATAAATGATGAGAACAAATTAACAATAAATCATTCTAGAAACAGTAACAACGTCAAAAGCAGATATGTCATATATAAACTATAAAAAGACTCATGTCAGCCTGGTCAACATAAAAACATTTGCTTTGAACTTTGAACTTTTGAAGTTCTTCTAATTCAACTACCCGATTGGGAAGATCATTCCACAACTTGGTCACAGCTGGAATAAACGTATCTTATCTAAATAATTTTTCAGCAGTTTTAGTATTCTTCATTGCACGTTTATCTATCTCTCAGTCACTGAGAGAGAGAGAGAGGGAGAGAGAGAGAGAGAGAGAGAGAGAGAGAGGAGAGAGAGAGAGAGAGAGAGAGAGAGAGAGCATTCCACAACTTGGTCACAGCTGGAATAAACGTATCTTATCTAAATAATTTTTCAGCAGTTTTAGTATGCTTCATTGGACGTTTATCATCTATTTCTCGGTCACTGAGAGAGAGAGAGAGAGAGAGAGAGAGAGAGTTTTCAGTGTCTTCATTCAATTATCAGCTACTTACTAATATGACGTAACTATTGTAACATCTCCTCTTTTGGGAATCTAAGCAGAACGGAAATGACGCCCCCTTGTCACAGGGCTCAATACACACAATGCCAAGAGTTACTTTCGCATCCGGTCTCTGTTGAAGAAAAATTACATGCACTCGACGTTCTAATAAGCTTGTTCATTAGCAAGTAGGGGATTCAGCATTATGAAGCTTCATCTGTGGTGGATAATGTGGGAGGTTGGGCTGTGGCACCCTAGCAGTACCAGCTGAACTCGGTTGAGTCCCTGGTTAGGCTGGAGGAACGTAGAGAGTAGAGGTCCCCTTTTTTGTTTTGTTTCATTTGTTGATGTCGGCTACCCCCCAAATTTGGGGGAAGTGCCTTTGGTATATGTATGTATTAGCAACACTTAAATCAGTGCATACTACTCTCTCTCTCTCTCTCTCTCTCTCTCTCTCTCTCTCTCTCTCTCTCTCTCTCTCTCTCTCTCTCTCTCTCTCTCTCATTTACTAATTGCCTGATATGTTTTCATAAGTCTATGAGAAATTCTTATGTATATCGCTTTCATTTAGATATTTATTTTGCCTTTGCAATATGGAAATTAATCCAGTCAGAATAGTAAATGATATATATATATATATATATATATATATATATATATATATATATATATATATATATGCATATATATATAATATATATATATACGCATATGTATATATGTATATATATATATATATATATATATGCATATATATATATATATATATATATATATATATATATATATATGTATATATATATATATGCATATATATATATGCATATATATATATATATATATATATATATATATATATATATATATATATATATATATATATATATAATGATTTTCCATTCCCAATACTCTATAAATTCTGACATTTATAAATTAAAAAGAAGAAAATCAAACTGACATCCTGTGCAAAGGCAATCGTGATCAAACGAACATTTTTACTATGCTCTTAGGGTCTCCCCCCCCCCCACCCCCCTTGTGATATCACCTGTGTATGTGTGTCCACCACACCGGAAATAATGACCCTTTTTATTAAGAAGGGCGGACGAGGTTGGGAACCAACCATGGGAAGAGTGTATATAGGTTTTTTTTTTTTTTTTGGGGGGTGGGGTGGGGGTGTAGAAACAGTTGACAAAATATAATATCAAGTTCCCGAGGCCGAGATGACAAGTGCAGTTAAAAGTCTTATTGTTGAAGCAGCGCAACTAAAGGAGTAAAATTGTCATGAAACAAAAAGGAAAATGGAAGAACGAGGAAACAGATATATTGGTATCATCAACAATGAAGAAGATAAACTTCTTACTTTCCATTCTCTTACTTTCCCTTACTTTCATTATTTCGTTTGAATTAAGCAGCTCAAATCAATGACTAATTTGGTGAAAAAGTACGTATTTGTTTACAAGACCACGCTCTCCATATACTGCCAAATATTACAAAGCCATTATTTTCCTCTATAACTTTTTTATAATTTAAGATAATTTGCCAGATGGGAAAAAGGCTAGAATTGTAAAAAAAAAAAAAAAAAAAAAATATAGAATTAAAAAAAAATATATAGAATTTAAATAAAATAAATATAGAATTTAAATAAAAAAAAAACTATAGAATTTAAAAATGAAAAAAGACTATAGAATTTAAAAAAAGAAAACTAGAATTTAAAAAAAATGAACTAGAATTAAAAAAAAAAAAAACTAGTGCCTTGGTTTCCGCTCTAAACGACCTGGAACTGACATCGTCAACATAGTCAACAAACAGAAGTATGTGATGCCAGCACACATTTGATATATATTCAAAATATATACTAAATTAAAAATAGAGATCTTACTAAAAATGTCCATAAAATATACAATTCATAAATAGTGACACTTTTGAGCAATTACTCCATCTTTTAATTTAGTATATATTTTAAATATATATCAAATGTGGGCTGTCATCACGAACTTCTGTTTGTGGACTAAGTTGAAGATGTCAGTTCCAGATCGTTTAGCTGGGAAATCAGGCTAGTTTTTTTTTTTTTAAATTCTATAGTTTTTTTTGTTTTTTTTTTTAATTCTAGTTTTTTCTTTTTTAAATTCTATATTTTTTTTTTAAATTCTAGTTTTTTTTTTAAATTCTATAGTTTTTTTTTTTAATTTTATAGTTTTTTTTTAATTCTATAGTTTTTTTTTAGTTTTTTTTTTTAAATTCTATGGTTTTTTTTTTAAAATTCTATAGTTTTTTTTAAATTCTATAGTTTTTTTTTAAATTCTATAGTTTTTTTCTTTTTTTAAATTCTAGTTTTTTTTTTTAAATTCTATAGTTTTTTTCTTTAATTCTATAGTTTTTTTTTTTTTTTTTTTTTTTTACAATTCTAGCCTTTTTCCCATCTGGCAAATTATTTTAAATTATGAAAAAGTTATAGAGGAAAACAATAGCTTTGCAATATTTAGCAGTGTATGGAGAGCGTGGTCTTGTAAACAAATTATTATTATTATTATTATTATTATTAGCTGAGCTACAACCCTAGTTGGAAAAGCAGGATGCTATAAGCCCAGGGGCTCCAACAGGGAAATTAGCCTAGTGAGGAAAGGAAACAAGGAAAATTAAATTTTTGAAAAGAGTAACAACATTTAGATTGATATCTCCTATATAAACTATAAAAACTTCAACAAAACATGGAGGAAGAGAAAGAAGACAGGACAGCATGCCCGGGTGTACCCTAAAGCAAGAGAACTCTAACCCAAGGCAGGGGAAGACCATGGTACAGAGGCTATGGCACTACCCAAGACTAGAGAACAATGGTTTGATTTTGGAGTATCCTTCTCCTAGAAGAGCTGCTTACCATAACTAAAGAGTCTCTTCTACCCTTAACAAGAGGAAAGTGGCCACTGAACAATTACAGTGCAGTAACCCCTTGAATGAGGAAGAATTGTTTGGTAATTTCAGTGTTGCCAGGTGTATGAGGACAGAGGAGAGTCTGTAAAGAATAGGCCAGACTATTCGGTGTATGTGTAGGCAAAGGGAAAGTGAACCGTGACAAGAGAGAAGGACCCAATGTAATACTATCTGGCCAGTCAAAGGACCCCATGACTCTCTAGCGGTAGTATCTCAACGGGTGGCTGGTGCCATAGCCAACCTACCTACCTAAAGGAGAAAACTAGAAAACAAACAAGATGTCACGAGTGAGTGGGAAGTCCCAGAGGCCCAAAGGTTTCAAAGTTGTCTCTTAGACAGAATTTTACACCAAATTCAAAAATCCATTTCTGACAAAAAATTAGGGATTTTTCATAAAACGTGTTTGAAGGAGGTTATCCTTGTGGTAATATAGGGTCATTTTTGCATGTACGAGAACGTTGGGTAACTGCATACTATGCAGTTATTACGAGTCCGTGTACTTTATTAATTATTAACTCGTATATATCACTGGAAAGCATATCAAATTAGCTCCCTTTTTATATATTACCCAAATATCCAAAGAAATTTAACGAATCAAACAATGAAATTAGTTTTTCATGTAAAGAAAATGTTGCACTTTCACAATGAAAATAGTAATATTCTATTGGAAATATTCAAAATAAACAACTCGAAAACATAAATAAAAACCCCTATGCTGTTCCATTTCAGTATATCATTGCATTAACTCATCAAAGGCAGTTCCTAAACTTGAATCTAATTTTGGGTTTTATTTCTCTCTCTCTCTCTCTCTCTCTCTCCTCTCTCTCTCTCTCTCTCTCTCTCTCTCTCTCCTCTCTCTCTCTCTCTCTCTCTCTCTCTCTCTCTCTCAGAGGTTAAGGGGTGCATTGTGTATCATAATTTTAATAGTGATGGCATGTACTGGCAGTTAAAGGATGAGTTAAATTTCGATTGTTGTGTGTCCTTTACCAAATTGATGGAAGGTTCTCAAAAGAGAGAGAGAGAGAGAGAGAGAGAGAGAGAGAGAGAGAGAGAGCGAGAGAGAGAGAGAGAGGGGGGGGGTAAATATAGTCAAGTTATTTCTCTTTTCATCTTTTGGTTCTATTCGATAAATAATAATAATAATAATAGTAATAATAATAATAATAATAATAATAGTAATAATCACTTACCTCTTCTTTAACTTTCTATTTATTTGATAAAGGATTAAAATATTTTTTCCACGATGGCCCCATTATAGTTGATTTCAATGTTATCCCCGATTTCTGATAGATATTGACTGGAACCAGGGAATATACACATTGTGTTTTACTTTCATTTAAGAATAAGTCATTTATTTGAAAATCCCCTCAGCTTTGTGTATTAAATCTACCAAGTTATCGATATAGGCATTAGTTATCTGAGTGCCACCAGCAGATTGAACGATTTCAGGTCATTTACATAGACGTTGAATAAATGGATTTCTAGGATCGAACCTGGACCCACACCGAATCCTACGTTTCAAGGGGACGAGACAACTGTTTTTACCCTGACAGATTTTGTAGTCGATTACATTAACAGTCTGTGAACCAGTTAGACATGCTGATGGCCCACATAGACTATTCGAAATTAGTGTGAATCATACAATAGGAGGAAGAACGTTCAGTTATGCTGCACCGAGACTCTTCAACGACCTTCCACTTGATGTCAAGAATAGCAATAATGTGGCAGCTTTCAAGAAAAACCTGAAGACTTATCTTTTTAGAAAGTATTATAATAGTGACCTGAAAACTATTAAGCCTGAATACAAATGCTAGCGAAATAACTGATAAGATACAGAGCAAAATATTAACTGGAAAGGAAATTATTTTTTTTTCACACACCAAGGCCCGCCTGAACAGACTTTAGTGTCTGACGGAGGGCGAGAAATAAACCGTAAAAGTAATATAGTGTTTTGAAAATTTATTAAGCAAAATTTTATGGTTCACACTATCTAAACCTTTCGACAGATCTGTTTTGTCTCTGCTACTGTAGATTTTATCCTATATCTTTAATAGTGCTGTCTGAGTTGATAGATTTGGTCGAAAGCCATCTTGACTCTGAAATGAGGTGGTTACTTTCTAAATATCCAGTTAACTGATTTGCTATTATCTTTGCTATTAACTTAGATAATACTTGAAGTAAAGAAATAAGAAATTGGGGATTTTTTTTCTAGTTTCTGATTAGACATTAGTTACAATAGATGTATTTACAATAACGTAAAGTAAAATCATATGAAAGACGAATAATCCCTATGCCATTGGATCCTCGCGCATTTAACTCTGAGAGAACTAAAAACTAGAATGACTAGCAGTAACGTAATCAACAAGTGATGGTTTAAAATTAACTAATTGTTTGTGTATGTGAATAACTGAAATGATAATACCAATTCCTTAATATCGCAAGAGGGTCTGCCCCTCTCTTGTATTCTCCTGTACTTCTCTTTTTCCCTATTTCTTTAATCTTTCCCATCCCGAGTACCTGCCTTTGAGCTATAAACTGGATTGTATCCAGGGGTACTCTTCCTTTCCCCATATTCCCCACTTCCCTATTATTATTATTATTATTATTTATTTGTGAATGTATTTAATAAGTCGGTTTTTTTGCACTTGTATTATTCCTATCCTATTCTTCCAATGTTCTTGCTTATGTCTTTCCTCCTACATTTGCCAAATATTCATTAAATTTCTCTGCCTTATCAGTTAAATCTTCATTATCTATTTGAGATTCTTTGTTAGTATTATTGGACAGAATTGAACGTACTATTTTCCAGCCTCCCGTTGAGATACTACCGCCAGAGAGTTATGGGCGTCATTTTGACTGGCCAGATAGCACTAAATTGGATCCTTCTCTCTAGTTACGGTTCATTTTCCATTTGCCTACACACACATCGAATAGTCTGGCCTATTCTTTACATACTCTCCTCTGTCCTCACGCACTTGACAACACTAAGATTACGAAACAATTCTTCTTCACCCAAAGGGTTACTGCACTGTAATTGTTCAGTGGCCTCTTTCCTCTTTGTAAGGGTAGAAGAGACTCTTTGGCTATGGTAAGCAGCTCTTCTAGGAGAAGGACACTCCAAAATCAAACAATTGTTCTCTAGTCTTGGGTAGTGCCATAGCCTCTGTACCATGGTCTTCCGCTGTCTTGGGTTAGAGTTCTCTTGCTTTAGGGTACACTGGGGCACACTATTCTATATAATTTCTCTTCCTCTTGTTTTGTTAAAGTTTGTATAGTTTATTTAGGAAATATTTATTTCAATGATGTTACTGTTCTTAAAATATTTTATTTTTCCTTGTTTCCTTTCCTCACTAGGCTATTTTCGCTATTGGAGCCCCTGGGCTTATAGCATCCTGCTTTTCCGACTAGCGTTGTAGCCTAGCAATTAATAAATACGAAAGTTATTCTTATTACTTTTAGTTCGTTCCAGTAATGTTGTTTCATACTGTTATCCATTTCAGTATTGACTTCCTTCTTATTTCTCAGTATAGTATTATTCCTGTCTGTCTTGATATAGTTTTGCAATTTGTCTCCTAATATCTTTTGTTTGATGTTATCTGTTATCCAGGGTGTAGGAGACTGGCAATTACTTTCGTTAAAATTGGAGCACATTTATCAATATATTTGGTTAAAACATTTATTAATATTTTTGCTTGAGAATTTACATTATCATTGTTTCATGGCATTTCATTCATCATCTCGAAAATGATTGTCGAGGCATCGGAAAGTTTTATGAATCAGCTGTTTATTGTTTATGTAATTGTAGAGAACAATGGTAGCCACTACACATGCGCAGAACAGAACCAGAAAGACGTAAAAGGTGTTCCAAATGGCCTCTGCCAGTCCAGCTGGTGAACACCAGGCTAGGGTTCGAGTCCCACGCAGACTCCATGGTTTCTGTGGTCGCTGCAACCTCACCCATCCTTGTGATCTAAAGATGGGGGTTTTGGGGGAGGCTATAGGTCTATCTGCTGAGTCATCAGCAGCCATTGCCTGGCCCCTCCTTGGTCCTAGCTTTGGCGGAGAGGGGGCTTGGGCGCTGATCATATGATATAGTCAGTCTCTAGGCCATTGTCCTGCTTGCTAGGGCAATGTCACTGTCCCTTGCCTCTGCCATGCCTGAGCGACCTCCATGGTTCCTTTGGTCGCTGCAAACCTCACCATCCTTGTGATCTAAGGATGGGGGTTTTGGGGGAGGCTATAGGTCTATCTGCTGAATCATCAGCAGCCATTGCCTGGCCCTCCTTGGTCCTAGCTTGGGTGGAGAGGGGGCTTGGGCGCTGATTATATGATACATATGGTCAGTCTCTAGGACATTGTCCTGCTTGCTAGGGCAATGTCACTGTCCCTTGCCTCTGCCATTCATGAGCGACCTTTAAACGTTACTCTGGTTAGTTTTTGTAAATGAGGTTGGTGTAACTTTAGGTTAAGTTACAACTTTATTCATTTTGTTGTCTGTTTTGAGCAAGTCATCGTTGAAATCTCCAAGTATGAAAATAAGACTTCATTTGTAAAATTATAGTTTTGAAAGAATCGGGTATATAAAAGATGAAGCGTTTGGTTCTGGGTGATGATTTGCAACCTTAAGTAATTGACGGAAATTTACTGTTTATCAATGCAATTATTTATTACATTTACCCATAAATAATCTTTTGACATATATGCAAACTCCAGCTCCACGATCATGGTCATCTCTTTAGAGATGTTAAGAGGGAATATTAATAGATGCCTCATTCGTATAATGATTTAGCCACATCTCACTCACACATAAAATATAAAAAAATTGTCTTTTTCCAGTAGATGATGAACTATAGTCAATTTCTTTTAGCGATGCAGATTTGCACCGACTCGCAGCGGTGCCCTTTTAGCTCGGAAAAGTTTCCGGATCGCTGATTGGTTGGACGAGATAATTCTAACCAATCAGTGATCAGGAAGTCCAACCAATCAGCGATCAGGAAACTTTTCCGAGCTAAAAGGGCACCTAACCAATCAGCGATCAGGAAGTCCAACCTATCAGCGATCAGGAAACTTTTCCGAGCTAAAGGGCACCTAACCAATCAGCGATCAGGAAGTCCAACCAATCAGCGATCAGGAAACTTTTCCGAGCTAAAAGGGCACCTAACCAATCAGCGATCAGGAAACTTTTCCGAGCTAAAAGGGCACCTAACCAATCAGCGATCAGGAAGTCCAACCAATCAGCAATCAGGAAACTTTTCCGAGCTAAAAGGGCACCTAATCAATCAGCGATCAGGAAGTCCAACCAATCAGCGATCAGGAAAACTTTTCCGAGCTAAAAGGGCACCTAACCAATCAGCGATCAGGAAGTCCAACCAATCAGCGATCAGGAAACTTTTTCGAGCTAAAAGGGCACCGCCGCGAGTCGGTGCAAATCTGCCTCGATTAAAGAAATGGACTATAGTTACATGTTTACTGTCCAAGAGTGACTGTGTATTGATATATTGTATGTAATAGTTGTACAGTGGTAGGTGGTATAT
>NW_027172016.1:357500-360212 GCF_036898095.1 Palaemon carinicauda
GAGAGGGGGTTAATACATGCAGGTATGTAATTTTCCTTCCAGAATTTAATTGCTCTGCTATAACTTTTCTTTCTCCTGATTGATGTTTGTGGGAGAGAGAGAGAGAGAGAGAGAGAGAGAGAGAGAGAGAGAGAGAGAGAGAGAGAGAGAGCAGTTTTGCCTGGTGCCTGCCACCTCAAAGGGTACTGAATAGCCTTCATAGGTCTGTCTGTCTGTCTGTTAAGATTGCCTTGACTTATGCAAGACACGGGCTCTTGCGTTGGCAGCCCGTTAGCGAATTTAATTATAATTTATTTTAATTTACTTTAAGAAATAAATCTTTCTTAGGCCCCAGTGTCGGGTGATATAAAACAAGTCCTTAAATGCTCTCCAATCACCTAAACTTAAGCCATAGTCTCTTTATCCTTAGGAGGAAATGCTCTGAAAGAGACAGACTCAAATATAATGGACACACCAACCATTATCACTTCATTATTATTATAAGATACATTTCTGAGGAATAGAGAAATAGAGTTAGTTTAATACAGAGCTGACTTGGCCACAATTACTTCAACGACTCTCTACATACTAAAGGGGATTTGAATTCAATGGCTTCTTGCTTGGCTGCTAATTCTGTCTTGGTTAGGGTCTGCAGACTTCACTTGTTTATTCCACTAGTCATTTATCATCTCATATTTAGTCCTATTAGATCTCTCTGAAGAGTAAACTTGTATGTGAGCAACTCGCTCATTGCTATTAATTGCCCTAAGGTATGTGGCCTACTTGTTAAGCTTACGCAAGGTTTGTAGGCCTACACGTGAGTTTGAGAATCTCTGTAGTGTTCAATTTGCAAATAGGATCTCTTATATCTGTATATTAGCGTGTGTAGAAACATATTTATATAGATAATTATGTCATTTGTAACAGATAAATTAAACAAAAGCTGATATTAGAGCTTCTGATAATTAGGGTGCGTAACCTAGACTAAGGAGACGAGAGTGCAAACCAGTTGTTAAAAATAGGCCGTGTCAAAATTCCAAAACGTAGACCGAAGCAAATGACCGGCTTAATTTGATGCCAGTCAATTGCATGACGGTAATAACAAGAGCAAGCAAACTTTTCCTTCAGATGTATATAAGACAGAGGGTCATTCATTAGTTAGTACGCTTTAACAAAGAGTTAGAATCGGCAGTTTTCAAACAAGAGCTTCTCTCACTGCATGCATGTGAAATCCAGAAAGGACGGAATTGTTCAACGTACATTCATAAGCATAGGCCTACGCCAGCCTGTATTGAGATTCACTGTGTAAGAGAGAGAGAGAGAGAGAGAGGAGAGAGAGAGAGAGAGAGAGAGAGAGAGAGAGAGAGAGAGAGAGAGAGAGAGAGAGAGAGAGAGAGAGGACGCAGTCATTATCAAAATAAGATAATGGTATAAAAAGAAACCCATTTTTCGTCTGGGAGTAAAAATCATAGATGAGAAACGGGATTTTCCCATTACTAGGCCTACGAGATCTTCCAATACGTAATATAAATAAGTATGAATAAGATTCTAGCATCTACGTTGGTAATAAAGTCATGCTTAAGAGAATAAAAGTGAAAATCATTTAAGATAATCTCGCTGAAGGTGGAATGTTTAGCGGGAGCGAGAAATCGGGTTGCTAAGGGTTTCCCCGTCATCTCATCCACTGATTCAGATGAAACTTTTTGTTTGCAGGGCTGCTTCAGAGGAAAAAAGTCCTTTTTTTTCTATATGAATGAAGGGCGTGACACAGCTGCCTTTGTGCACAACTTAATATTTCCATCTCCCGTCAGTAGCGATCGGAGAGACGCCTTTTTAGCAATGGTCAACCATTTCTGCAGAGTAACGGACCTTTTCATAACGAAATCTGAAAGTTAATTCAGTGCCAGCGCTTAATAATCTTCCCTTTTCTTAATCCTCTCATTCCATTTACCTTTTCCTATTTAGGTGCTGTTTTTCAATCATCTTCAGCATCATCATCAGGATTTTTTTTTTCTTATTCTTTTTATCTTCATCTTTTTTATGGAGAGTTGAGTGAACTGTTAAACTTGAAGTATAAAAAAAAAGTTAGATTGAAACTTGGGGTTTAAGAAAAAATGTTTGATTGTTAAACTTGGGATTTTCATGAATGGAAGTTTGACCGTTGAACTCGGCATAGGCCTATTGATGTTAAATATTTATTATATCAGTTATCCTTATTTTTAATGTTTCATCTTTCATGAAGTTATTTTGCTCAAAAGTAAAAAAACATTTAAACATGAATCTATGCTAGTCACGAGCATTCGTGTGTCAAACTCATTTTAAATATGTCGAGTCAATATGAACGCTTAAACCCTTCAATGGTTTTAAGTATATATTCTTATTGTATTGACTCATTCATAGCCATTTGAATAAGAAATCCTCTTATGTCTTTATTCTAGACCTGTAGTTGATTCTAAAACATTATTTGTGTCTGAATGAATCAGCCCAGTTCTATTGAGTTATTCCTTAGGACGAGTATATATATATATATATATATATATATATATATATATATATATATATATATATATATATATATATATATATATATATATATATATATACACACACTAGTAATCCGTCAACAAATGGTCTGGTGTATATTCAAAGTTTACAGAAAGGAAACGCATCCAGGTCATATATACAAAATTGGGGGTCGTAAAACAAAATTGGGTTCATAATACAAAATTGGGG
>NW_027172016.1:360235-402139 GCF_036898095.1 Palaemon carinicauda
CTTCAGGATCGGGATGGCCTTCTTGCGCTTTACCACGATCTGGGAACAATCAGCCCTCACTCTTTGCATGGGTTATTATTATTATTATTATTATTATTATTTTTGGGTGAGATAGCCATGTCGTCCTGATGGAAGTTCCCTCCGGCAGCTTTCTACTGTATAATATTTCTGCGATTGATGTTATAAGAGAATTACCATTAGTCTGCATGAATGAAAAGGTATGTCTGGCCCTTAATCTTTTCTTCATCCTCCCCTCTCTTGGGGAAAGCAGTATCCTGGGTTCTCTGCACAGCTGACTTCAAACCACTGCAGGTAAACCATGTTCCCTTGTGTTCCTAGTATTAAGCTAATACTGTCATGTCCCCATACCCTGACGAGGTGGTATTGGGAGAGTCCTAGCCTTAAGTTTCCATCTAAAGGACTTCAGGTCAACCTCCTAGGATGAGTCACACTTCATTCCTTCACACACAGCTTATGTAGGCCACAGCCCTTGCAGAGCAAGGTGCTAGCGAGGTGCAGGGACTCCTTATCGTTGAGTGCCGACACACTCAGATAATGAGTCCCCGGGCAAAAAGCCAAAAACCAGTAATGGCTGGGACTTACCACCCTACCTAAGGGTTGAGTCACCCATATTAAATAGCGTGGTTTGTATTTCAGTTACGGAACAAATGACAAATTCGAAGGTGATTTGTATTTTTCAATATTAAACTTAGCCGGTGATCATATAAGCTGTCAGCTCTGCTGCCCGACAGAAAAACCTAAGGACAAAATACGCCAGCGATCGCTATACAGGTGGGGGTGTACATCAACAGCGCTATCTGTCGAGCAGGTACTCAAGTACTCCATGTAAACACAGAACCAATTTTCTCTGTCGTGCCACCTGCAAGACCTACTAAATACGCTGTTGCTTACTGGATTGATTTTCACAGATTTTGGTGAAGTACTCATTTCTAGTTATTAGCTTTCGCTTTGCAGAGGTTATCTTCAATACTTCCTTGCATTCTTTGATTGAATTTTGGATTATTTGTTGACGACTTGGATAGATTTTGAATTTCCCCTTTGACTAATTCAAGATGGCTGACCCTTCTCAAGTCCCTAAATACAGGAAGTGTAGTGCTAGGGACTGTTCAAGGCGTCTTCCGAAGGCCTCTATCGATCCGCACACCATTTGTTCCAATTGTCGGGGTAAATCCTGTCAATGGGAAGATCGGTGTGAGGAATGCGTTGGGCTTTCGGAATTCGATTTTCTCGAATTCCTTAAATATTCACGTAGGCTAGAGAGAGATAGAGTCAGGAGGAGTTCATCTCGCTCAGTTGATTTTTCCTCTCCCCATGCCCCACAACCTATTCCTTCCCCTGTAGTGGTTGCTCCTGATCCCCCTTCTAGCACTCAACAACCTTCGATGGCAGATATGATGCGTGCCATCCAGGCTCTGGGTGAGAGAGTCGAGTCATTGGCGAGTGACCGTAACCAACTCATGGCAGACGTCAGGGAGTTGAAGGGTAAGAGTGCAGTGGGTAGTGACCTAGTGAGTGGAAGTGTTGTGAAAAGTGTTAGTGTTGCGCTTGAGGGTGCGTCTGTTCGTGCCTGTCGTCCTCCCAGTCCGGGACCTCTTGCAAGCTCCCAAGCCCAGGGGAGAAGCAATGTCGTACGACCAAAGGGTTCGACAGGCTTTAATCAGCGGACAGACGTTCCCTCCGTGGTTTCGGACGTATCTTGCCAATATCGCCCCACCCACAAGAAGACGAGAGAGCCCATTTATTCCTCGTCTGCGGAAGATGTTTCTCGGCAGAAACAATGGACCAAGGTCTCACGACCTCTCAAACGCAAGGTCCCTTCCGCGCAAGTCCAACGGCCCAGTTGTAGCCACTGGGTCAGTTCGGACTCGCTGCAGTCTTCAGATGACTGCACACCTCCTAAGAGAGGCAAAGCGGTACCGCAACAGGCAGTAACACCGTCTGTTGCCGCACTTGCTACTGTAGACCCTAAGTGGGCTTTGCTGCAGACCATGCAGACACAGTTGTCATCGTTAATGCAGGACTTTCGTGCGGAGAAGGTTGACGCTGCACCCGTTAGCCTACAACCAACCACGGTTGTGCGTCCAGTTGACGCTGAGGCTACCTTCTCCCGCACTCCAGCTGTGAGAGTCCCGCCACCCATGCGCACTGTACCCTACCAGCCGCATGTTGACGTTCGCCGACGCACGGAACCCTCCGTTGACGTTCGCGAGTTACAACAACAACAACCTAAGTTGTTTTGTTTTGACGCGGTGCGTCAACCTCCGCAACCCACTGTGGTTACCCCTACTCACCCACAGCAGACTATACAGTCGGGAGTAGACGCTTTGCGCCCCCGCGCAGCTATGGTTGTTGCCTGCTCTCAGACTGACCAACAGTTCCATGACGTTGCGTCCAGTGCAGTCACGCATGCACCCGTGCTGCCGGACTCAGCTGACCAGCCAATGCCTACTCCTTTGCCGCTTCCTCTTCAGCATTCAGACGATGGACTCTCTGATGATGACGACCCGCACACGGACATCGACGAATCCAAGACCACGCCTCCCTCCCTGGACTTTAGAAAAGTACTTGCACTGTTCAAGGACTTGTATCCAGATCAGTTTGTTTCTGCGGCCCCACGCTCACCTCCATCTGAGTTCGCTTTAGGCACGCAGTCATCCACGCCTGCCTTTACGAAGCTCGTCCTCGCCCGCTCGTCCAAGAGAGCTTTAAGGGTGTTGGGAGATTGGATGCAGTCCAAAAAGCACCTGGGGAAGACAGCATTCTTGTTTCCCCCTGCGAAACTCGCTTCCAGATCGAGCGTCTGGTATGCCACGGGAGAAGTTCTCAGCTTGGGAGTTCCTGCCTCTGCCCAGGGCGACTTCTCAAGTCTAGTAGACTCTCCCCGCAGGCTGGCCATGAGACGCTCCAAGATTTGTTGGACTCCTTCAGATTTAGATCATCTGATGAAAGGAGTGTTCAGAGCGTTCGAAGTGTTTAACTTTTTGGACTGGTGTTTGGGAGCGTTGAGCAGGAAGACCTCCCCTTCTGACAAGGAAACTTCCATGCTCATTATGTCCTGCATGGACAAGGCCATACGGGACGGTTCCAGTGAGCTTGCGGCTTCGTTCGTTTCCGGGGTCCTCAAGAAACGAGAAAACCTTTGCTCCTTCTTGTCAGCTGGAGTAACTCAATGTCAGAGGTCGGAGCTTATGTTTGCCCCTCTCTCGAAGTGCCTTTTCCCAGAGGAGTTGATCAAGGAGATTGCTGCCTCCTTGATTCAAAAAGACACGCATGACCTGGTTGCGTCATCTGCACGCAAAGCCACCCCTTTGCCTTCCGTGTCTAGACCCAGGATGGATACTCCAGCGTCAAGATTCATTCCGCCCTTTCGTGGCAGAGCCTCCAGCAGAGGAGGTGCTCGTGCCGAAGGGAAACGTGGGAGCAAGAAGAAAGGTACCAAGTCCTTTAGAGGCAGAGTCTGACTGCCACATTCTTCAGACAGCAGTGGGAGCCAGACTCAAGAACTACTGGCAGTCCTGGGAGAACAGGGGCGCAGATGCACAATCTGTGAAGTTGCTCAGAGAGGGGTACAAGATCCCATTCTTGCGCAAGCCCCCTCTAGCGACGACTCCCATCGACCTCTCTCCCAGGTACAGAGAGGAGGACAAGCGACTAGCTTTGAAGCAAGAGGTGTCTCTCTTACTAGAAAAGGGAGCGGTAGTCAAAGTCCGGGACCATCAATCCCCGGGCTTCTACAACCGTCTCTTCTTAGTGGTAAAGAAGACAGGAGGGTGGAGACCGGTGCTAGACGTCAGTGCTCTGAATGTCTTTGTCACCAAGCAGACGTTCGCCATGGAGACGGCAAAGTCTGTTCTAGCAGCGGTCAGGAAGGAAGACTGGATGGTCTCTTTAGACCTCAAGGACGCTTACTTTCACGTCCCCATCCACCCGGATTCCCAACCTTTTCTAAGGTTCGTTTACGGGAAGGTTGTCTACCAATTTCAAGCCCTGTGCTTTGGCCTAAGCACGGCGCCTCTTGTCTTTACGAAACTGATGAGGAATATTGCCAAATTCCTGCATTTAGCAGACATCAGAGCCTCCCTCTATTTGGACGACTGGCTTTTAAGAGCTTCGTCCAGTCGTCGCTGTCTGGAGAATCTAAAGTGGACTCTAGATCTGACCAAGGAATTGGGTCTCCTGGTCAATATGGAAAAGTCCCAACTGGTCCCATCCCAAACTATAGTGTACCTAGGGATGGAGATTCACAGTCAAGCTTTTCGGGCTTTTCCGTCGGCCCCCAGAATAAGTCAAGCCCAAGGATGCATCCAGAACATGCTAATGAAGGACCGATGTTCATTCAGACAGTGGATGAGTCTGATAGGGACGCTTTCATCACTGGACCAGTTCATTGCGTTAGGGAGACTGCACCTCCGTCCCCTTCAATTTCACCTGGCTGTTCACTGGAGAAAGGACAAGACGCTAGAAGCGGTCTCGATCCCTATTTCCGAGAAGATGAAGTCATCACTGACCTGGTGGAAGGACAACATCAACCTCAGAGAGGGTCTGCCACTGACTGTTCAGACCCCCAACCACGTTCTCTTCTCGGACGCATCGGACACGGGCTGGGGTGCGACATTAGACGGTCGGGAATGCTCGGGCACCTGGAACGCGGAGCAAAGGGTGTTACATATCAACTGCAAGGAGCTACTGGCAGTTCATCTGGCCTTGAAAAGCTTCAAGTCCCTCCTTCTAGGCAAGGTGGTGGAGGTGAACTCCGACAACACCACGGCCTTGGCGTACATCTCCAAGCAAGGAGGGACCCATTCTCTGAAGTTGTACGAGATCGCAAGGGACCTCCTCACCTGGTCAAGAGATCTAAACCTGTCTCTAGTAACGAGGTTCATTCAAGGCAACATGAATGTCATGGCGGACCGCCTCAGTCGGAAGGGTCAAATCATCCCAACAGAATGGACCCTTCACAAGAATGTATGCAAGAGACTTTGGGCCACATGGGGCCAACCTACCATAGATCTCTTTGCAACCTCAATGACCAAGAGGCTCCCAAATTATTGCTCGCCAATCCCGGACCCAGCAGCAGTTCATATAGATGCCTTTCTACTGGATTGGTCCCATCTAGACCTTTATGCATTCCCCCCGTTCAAGATTGTCAACAAGGTACTGCAGAAGTTCGCCTCTCACGAAGGGACAAGGTTGACGTTGGTTGCTCCCCTCTGGCCCGCGAGAGAATGGTTCACCAAGGTACTGCAATGGCTAGTGGACGTTCCCAGAACACTTCCGCTAAGAGTGGACCTTCTACGTCAGCCACACGTAAAGAAGGTACACCCAAGCCTCCACGCTCTTCGTCTGACTGCCTTCAGACTATCAAAAGACTCTCAAGAGCTAGAGGCTTTTCGAAGGAGGCAGCCAGGGCGATTGCTAGAGCAAGGAGGACATCCACTCTTAGAGTCTACCAGTCGAAGTGGGAAGTCTTCCGAAGCTGGTGCAAGTCGGTATCAGTATCCTCAACCAGTACCTCTGTAACTCAAATAGCTGACTTCCTTTTATATCTGAGGAAGGAAAGATCTCTTTCAGCTCCCACGATCAAGGGTTACAGAAGCATGTTGGCAGCAGTCTTCCGTCACAGAGGCTTAGATCTTTCCAACAACAAAGATCTACAGGACCTCCTTAAGTCTTTTGAGACCTCGAAGGAGCGTCGTTTGGCCACACCAGGTTGGAATTTAGACGTGGTACTAAGATTCCTTATGTCAGAAAGGTTCGAGCCGCTACAATCAGCCTCCTTTAAAGATCTCACTTTAAAGACTCTTTTCCTCGTCTGCTTAGCTACAGCTAAAAGAGTCAGTGAGATACACGCCTTCAGCAGGAACATCGTATTTTCATCTGAAACGGCTACATGTTCTTTGCAGCTTGGTTTTCTAGCCAAAAACGAACTACCTTCTCGTCCTTGGCCGAAATCGTTCGATATTCCAAGCCTTTCTAATTTGGTTGGAAATGAACTAGAAAGAGTCTTGTGCCCTGTTAGAGCTCTTAAGTTCTATTTAAAATGAACTAAACCTTTACGAGGACAGTCAGAAGCTTTATGGTGTTCTATTAAGAAACCTTCTTTACCTATGTCGAAGAATGCAGTTTCCTATTATATTAGACTGTTGATACGAGAAGCTCATTCCCATCTGAATGAGGAAGACCATGCTTTGCTGAAGGTAAGGACACATGAAGTTAGAGCTGTCGCAACTTCAGTGGCCTTCAAACAAAACAGATCTCTGCAGAGTATAATGGACGCAACCTATTGGAGAAGCAAGTCAGTGTTCGCGTCTTTTTATCTTAAAGATGTCCAGTCTCTTTACGAGAACTGCTACACCCTGGGACCATTCGTAGCAGCGAGTGCAGTAGTGGGTGAGGGCTCAACCACTACATTCCCCTAATTCCATAACCTTTTTAATCTTTCTCTTGAAATGTTTTTTATTGTTGTTTTTGGGTTGTCCGGAAGGCTAAGAAGCCTTTCGCATCCTGGTTGATTTGGCGGGTGGTCAAATTCTTTTCTTGAGAAGCGCCTAGATTAGAGGTTTTGATGAGGTCCTTTAGTATGGGTTGCAACCCTTGATACTTCAGCTCCTAGGAGTCGCACAGCATCCTATGAGGATCGCGAGGCTCAGTAAGGAAGACGTACTTAAAAAGGCAGAGTAATTGTTCAAGTCGACTTCCTTACCAGGTACTTATTTATTTTATGTTTGTTATTTTGAATAACTGCTAAAATGAAATACAAAATACTTAGCTCTTAATAATGTAAACATGTAATGCTGGTCTCTACCCACCCCCCTGGGTGTGAATCAGCTTATATGATCACCGGCTAAGTTTAATATTGAAAAATGTTATTTTTATTAATAAAATAAATTTTTGAATATACTTACCCGGTGATCATATATTAAAGGACCCTCCCTTCCTCCCCAATAGAGACCCAGTGGACCGAGGAGAAAATTGGTTCTGTGTTTACATGGAGTACTTGAGTACCTGCTCGACAGATGGCGCTGTTGATGTACACCCCCACCTGTATAGCGATCGCTGGCGTATTTTGTCCTTAGGTTTTTCTGTCGGGCAGCAGAGCTGACAGCTTATATGATCACCGGGTAAGTATATTCAAAAATTTATTTTATTAATAAAAATAACATTTTTCCTAACTATACAAACGTTAGCTATTTAATCAAACTTGCCCGCCAGCCCTGTCCCCCGTGAAGTCCTACCTCTAAGCAAAGTGAGCTCAGCACAGGTGTGTGTGATGGGGGGGTAGCAAGCTACCCCTCCCTACCCCCTGCTAACTAGCGGTGGGGTAGTAAACCCTCGTTAAAATTCTAATGGCTCGTCATTTCAGCTACGCCGAAAGTAATTACCCATATTAAATAGCTAAGGTTTGTATAGTTAGGAAAAATACAAATTACCTACAAATTTGTCATCTTTTGTGTTAGAGGAAGCCTGAGCGCTTCGAGTCCAGCTAGCCATGGCGTCGGGTTTCATACCTAAATGCTTCTTTTTTTGGGCTCAGGCCATGTCGTCCTGATGGAAGGGTTCCTTTAGGTAGCCTTCTAAGGGATATTTGCTATAGTGATACTCCCAGAGAATTAAACCGAAGGTCACCAGGATTCTAACCCCTGGCGCGAGTATCCAATAAAGGATATCGCATAATATCAGGGGACGTATTCTAGATACGACACATAGCAATCTTCACCCCGAATAGATTTAACTCTTCGATGTAAGGGGAAAGAGTGACAAAAGAAGGGGGCCCGTTCTAGGTACCCGGTGGACCTCCTTCCTTACTACTACCGTGACGCAACTCCTTTTCTAGTAGCCTGCTAAGCGTGTTGTGCTCCCCGTTAGCCTGGTGTTTTGTTACTAGTTTTTGGAATATCATCATGCAACCTCCAGCATCTTCATCTTCTGGAAAGTTGAGTATTAATTCTTTCCTGTGTATAATTTTATTCTCCCTTTTCACAGTTAAATTTCAATAATTTAAGTGTGTTTGGGTGAGCGTTGCCGAGACCGGAGGCATCCATTTTACGACTGCTGTCGCCCGTTACATTCGCATTTTATTTAGTCAGTAGGGCGACACTTCCTGGTTTTAAGCTATAATGTTAGCTAGTTAGGCAAATTATACAAGTGGTGATATTGCATACATGAAAATTATTCCTCTTCCTATTATGTGGCTTTACTTATCGTATGCAGCGGGAACCCCGGTGGTACCAACTACCTTGGCCAGGGCTCCTACCAGAGCTAGGCTACTCTTGCTCATATATACGTTAGTAAGGTAATTCCCCATGTTTAGCCTCACCCTATCATTCCTTCTCGATTCGTATGAGAGTTTACATTCTCTAGAATCTATAGACAAGTTACAATATTCATTCTCTCTCAGAGAGAAGAGGCTAAACCCTTCCTCCCTCCCCGAGTGTCGCCGTCATTATAGGTGGCAGCCGCTGTCTCTCTTCATCACTGTTGAGTAGAACAAAGTTCTTACTGCCTCCGGCTTTGATTTAGATTGTGATTTACTCAGTGTACCCTTGTCTTGCCGTCAACGATGTCGTCAGCACAGGAAGCTATGCTTCCTCAGTTCATTGTTTGAGGTAGGCGGCATACCTGCCGCCACCTCTGATATCAATGAACTATAAGACCCTCAACCCTTCACCCTCTGTCCTTTAGTGACATCATAGCCGTCACAAGATTCTTTCACCGGTATCCTGACAGTCATCCCGGCTTGCTAAGGTGACTACGGTACCGGCTGGTACCCTGCCGGTAGCAGTTAGTTCAGCTGCCTCTGCCACCTTCCCCCTTACTCCCTTCCTTTACAGGAAGTGAATATTATTGGGGGGAAGATTGAGACGGCTCCTGACGGCTGCCGGTGGGAAACCTAACATACTTTGGAAAGTCCTCAGCTCTCCCTTGAGCTGCCATCCACATTCATTGCCGGCGACAGGCCTTTTGTGGATGGGTGGAAGCCAGAATCGGATACTGTAGATTCTTTCCCCTTCCATTGGAACTTTCATTCTGGCAAAGAGACAGTAGGCGGCCTGATAGTCCTCCTACACTTCCAACTGTTATGTTTATTCATAATAGAAAACTCTCCTTCCTTAATCTTTCTCTCTCTCTATTAACCTAACACCGGCAATGCCGCCGGCAAACTACTGTATACAACTATACAGTAGTACACATGTTTTCTAACATACTCTGTGTTTCCTATCACAGACAATTGTTGGGACCACGATATTCTGTTGAGGTTGAATACTCCCTCAACACCCATATGGTTTTCCTCGATCATCAGGGACTTACAATACCTGATCGGTATTAATAAATACTACAGGTGGATAATGTTAGTATAAGACATTTACTAACTCTAACTCTAGTTTCTAGAGTTTCTCTACTTTGTATCCTCCCTATCAGAGAAACTGAATATTGATACTGATGGAGGTGTCAACAATGGCCTGGGAGAGGAAACACAGATATGTGTCTTTTCTACTTCCTTTCAAGCTTACTATCCTAAGCTACCATAAACAATAGTGATTACTATTGTTATTAAAAAACTGTTTGCTTTTATATCACTGATATAAAAAACATAGAATACTCATTTGGCCTTTTCCTTTACAGGAGGAACCTATGGAGAAGTGCACAGCGTTGTTCTGCAACCACAAAGGGAAAGACTTTTGTGGTCACACGAAGTGCAGGACTCATGCCCCCTGCTGCATCGTGTCAGGAGTCCTAAGGTATTGGGACCCGAAGGGTTGCACCACCTGCTCAACCCTGCTGGCCAACGGCTTTGGCGAAGCCCCCCTTGTTACCATAGAGACTAGGGATACAGCGAGGGACACCCTTCGCATATGGGTTAGAGGGTTCCAGAAGAACTCTCCAGGACCGTACTTACCCAATGACTCCCTAAGGTGCCTACTGTTCCCCAAGGCTCTGCCGAGTGCGGTGGTGCCCCAGGAACAGCTCCGGTCCCCCTTCGTACAACTGAAGATCGACTCTGACATTAATAAGGCACTGGAAGGCATGGACATCCACCAAGAGAGGATGTCAGAAGTGTCCACCAGCACCGAACAGGACCTACTGCAAGGTGGCCCTGAAGAAAACGTGGACCCTCCACGAGCGGAGGAAGAAGGATCCGCGTCAACGGCAACGGAAGATCCTCAATTTGCCGTGACGGCATACCAACCTCTGCCGTCAACATCCTCGGCCCCAACTCCACAACCAGTTGCCCAGGTCAACAGAAATGAAGAGATTCTAACATCTTTTCAACGGATGATGGAATTGTTCCAACGGGAACAAGAGACGATGCGGGAATCGCTCAAGCAGCAGCAAAAAGGTTGCAGGAGAGGACGGACCGCTTCAGATCCACCAAGGGCACTGCTAAGAAGCCTCTTAGAGTGTCGGATCTCCCTCACTCCTCCGAAACAAATTCCTGGAGGTATGCGGAGCATATGCCTATGATGAATGGGAAACTGTTCGTCTCTGAGAAGTTGGGGCCAGGCTGATTGAAGACCTTGAGTTCTGGCCTAACTTTTCGGCCTATCCAGAGTGCTATTTGATACTGCAAGATGAAAATGCAGCCCGAGAGGAAACGATCCCCAAAGAGGTCCTTGTTTTCGAACATAAGAAGGCGCAAGCCATCCTCCTGAAGGCCTTGAAGGGAGCCGGGTATACAAACTCCAAAGTCTCAGCACTGAGCAAGAAACAATCCACCTTTCTTGCCCCTTCCTCCATCTCTTTCCCCTTTTCGGAGAAAGCACTAGACTTTGCCGTCAAGGCAGTCAATGAGGGAAAACCCTGCCCAACCCTAGAATAATGCAAGCCATTCTCTCTGGCACTGCCTACCTGCGAGGAGAAGTGGAAGGATGTCCACCTAACCTTCTCCGTCTCTAAGTTGGATCCAGAGATAGCAGGCCAACAGTTTAATGAGAACCTACCGAAGTTGCCAGACCATCTTCTGAGGAAGGTACAGGAGTCATAGGAGAGACTTGCCGCTTCCCTCTCTCATCAGAACTATCTGGAAATGAGTGCAGGTCAACATAATACCCCAGAAATGTTCACCTTCCAGGCTAAGTCTCACATGGGTACCCTTGTGAAAGATTTATATGCTTTCCTCAGAGCGAGGAGAGCCTGTAGAGAGTTCGTCTTGGCCTCAGCAACCATCAGACACGAACCAAGGAAGCTGATTACCTCTAGCATCTGGGGTAAAGACCTTTTCCCACAGGAACTGGTCCAAGAGATCATTGCCAGAGCAGCCACGAAAAGGAAATCTTCCTCAGAGTTAGGTCCCCAGCCCAAGAATAAAAAGGCAAGGAGACCACGTAGACCTGCACAACTCCCCACCATGACTATTACCACGATGCCTCAGACCACCTTCCAGATGGTCTCTCAACTACTGGTAGCCCAGTCACCAGTGTTTAACCCTACCTTTGAGAGGCAGTCGACTTCTTTTCGCCTCAGTCAGAAAGGAAAAGGCCCTAAGAGAAGTTCTCCAGGAGGTAACTTCTCTCGGGGCCGAGGAGGACGTGGTCACGAAAACAAGTCCTCAGGACCCCCCAAGCAATGAGGGGTCCCAGGTAGGAGGCAGACTGCATCACTTTCGCGATCGCTGGAGCTTCGATCCCTGGGCCCACACCCTAATCACGAATGGACTCGGGCGGAAATGGAGCAGAACTCCACCCCGTTTTCCAGAATTCTTCCAACACTCCACCTCCTTGTTGGAAAAATATACCTCAGAACTCTTGAACAAGAAGGTAAAAAGGAACGCGAGGTCCATCAAGTTCCAGGGAAGGCTGTTTTGTGTTCCCAAGAAAGACTCAGACAAACTCAGAGTCATTCTAGATTTGTCTCCACTCAATAAGTTCATCGAGAACAACAAGTTCCGGATGCTTACTTTGCAACACATTAGGACCCTTCTGCCAAAAGGGGCGTACACAGTCTTAATAGATCTAGCAGATGCTTACTGGCATCTTCCAATTAGTCGCCCTTTCTCTTCCTACCTAGGATTCAAACTACAGAAGAAGTTTGTTTTCAGAACAATGCCCTTCGGACTGAACACAGCCCCAAGTATATTCACGTAGCTAGCAGACATAATCGTCCAACACCTACGCACCGAAGGAGTTCAAGTGGTAGCATATCTAGACGATTGGTTGGTATGGGCAGCATCCAAGACTACTTGTTTGCAAGTAGCCAGCAAGGTGATCCAGTTTTTGGAACACCTGGGCTTCAAGATCAATCGCAAGAAGTCTCGTCTCTCTCCAGCTCAAGAGTTCCAGTGGCTAGGAATCCAATGGAACTTGAAGTCACACCACCTCTCCATTCCATCTAAGAAGAGGAGATAAATAGCGGGATCTGTCAGGAGACTAATCCATCACAAGAGGATTTCAGGACGCCAACAGGAAAGAGTACTGGGCTCTCTCCAGTTTGCAGCAGTGACAGACCCTGTGCTAAAGGCACGTCTGAAAGATGCGTCAGGAGTCTGGAGGAAATACACATCAAACACTCGAAGAGATCAACTAAGGGTGACCCCGACCTTGTTGCGCACGCAGTTAAGGCCGTGGTCAACAGCCAAGAGCCTAGCACGGACAATTCCCTTGCAACCACCACAACCATCAGTGGTGATACACAAGGATGCCTCCTTGGAAGGATGGGGGGGGGGCATTCTCATGACAAAAAAGTGCAAGGGAATTGGTCGCACCAGTTCAAAACCTTTCATATCAACATTTTGGAAGCTATGGCAGTTTTCCTGACGTTGAAGAAACTATCCCCTCTCAGATCAATCCACATCAGATTGGTCCTGGACAATGAGGTGATAGTAAAGTGTCTAAATCGACAAGGCTCGAGATCACCCCACATCAACCATGTGATGTTAGCCATCTTCTACCTGGCAAAGAGGAAGGGATGGCACCCATCAGCAGTTCACCTACAAGGGTTCCGCAATGTGACGGCGGACGCTCTATCCAGGCGAAAGCCCATAGAGACAGAATGGTCCCTAGACACAGACTCATTCTCCTTTATCTCGGAAAAAGTCCCGGAACTGCAGATCGACCTCTTCGCAATGTATCTTTATTTCACACCAATGGCATTTACACACATTTTGGGGATTACTATTCCCTCAATTGTTTACATGGAGCATTAATGACCCATTTCTTTTGGATTTTGGTGTCTGCTAGAGGAGGTAGTACTCATTTGAACCCTTTTCTCCTTACAGGCGGTGCCTATACGGAGATACACTGCTGAGTCAAGATGTGTGTCAGAGCTGTGAGACATCCCTGTGGTCTTGATTTTCGCTGCTCACATGCAAAGTGTTGGAGGATGAAAGGCCCAGTATTGTACTGGGACCATTAGGATTGCAGTGTTTGTAAGGATTTACTTCACTCCAGATGGATCTCTGAGGATACCTCCGATGATGACTGCAGGTTCTTCCTGCGGTACCTTCGCACTTGGGTAAGAGGTAGTCTGATCTCATCAAGGATTCAGTGGTGCCTACCAATTCTGACTCCACTATGACATCGGTCTCCCGATCTACGGTTGTGATTGCTTCTTCCGTGACGGGTGCTGTTCCTGCCCGTTTCTCCTCCCAACATCTTCTGCTAAGATCATGGAGCTCCCCAGTTCCCGAGTACCTTATGTAATACAATATATCTGGTACTTATGGCTAATAAGAAAGCGTTCATGGAGGGGAATTAGTAATACCAGGTGATGGTCTTCAAGGTCTCATGTGAAGAGATCCAGGCCTTGGAGAAGAAAGAGGAGTTGACTAGATATAAGGTTTGGTAATCCTAGCTTACCTTATTGTACGCAGCAATGATGACGGCAGTGGGTATCAATTTCCAAATTGTCGCCTTTGGTAAGACCTTGGCCTCCTTTTTGGCCCTGGACAAAGTGGTCTTCCACTTTTTTTGAAGAGTTACATCAGTGGAGTTAGCCTTTTGTGAGGGTAAGCCTCTCCCGGATTTGGAAGAGTGCACACCAGTCTCACCTTTCTTACCACACGATTCCGTCCACTAGACCAATGTCCAGTTTACTTTTGCTGAGAGTAAACCGGATACGGATGCAGCCAGCCACCAATTTTTTGAGAAGCTGCCCAGGATTCCTGAACACCTTCTTTTGACCAGATAATGGTTGCCAATGTTGATGTCTCTGTAGTGCTTTATGGGAAGGATGGTTGGGCATTTTGCAGGTGCCTTCATCTTTCCTTGCTGGCGAAAACTCATGTTGACACCTTTATGAAAGACCTTTATGCTTCTTTTCAGGTCTGACGAGCCTGTAGTGAGCATGTAATTGATACAGCTACCATCCGCCACGAGCTGAAACGTTTCTCACTTCTAGCATCATCGGAAAAGACCTGTTTCCTTAGAGAAAAGTTACGGATAAGGCTTTCGCAGAGCTTAGAGCCTTTTCCTGAAGTGGGGAATCTCATTGAAGAGGTAGTTCACCCCTGGAAAGGGCTCAACCAAGATGTCTCACAAACTGACTAATCATGGTAAGTCGTTTGTTCTTTCTTATGCCACTATCCCTCGGAATGTCTACGCTGTGCCCTTATAAGTGGTGTGACAGTCCCCGGCCTTCCAACCTATGTATGAGTAAGGGTTGTCTTCCAAGGCCGTCTTGACAGTGGAGGCAAGTCCAGAGATCGTGGACTTTGAAACGGCAGTAGAGGTAGCGGTTCATGTCCTTAATACAAAATAATGAAGGCCTCCGGTACAGGGACGTTTGGCCTTGTTCAAGTATTGCACGTTCTTCAGTCCTTGGACACAGAACGTCATTTCCAACGGTTTTGCTTGGAAGTAGTAACAATGGCCACCACAGTTCAGGAGATTTTTCAGGAACATCTCCTTGTCTGGAACAGTATGTACATGTTTAAGATCTCTTGAAGAGGGTATTTATCTGCTGCGTGAGATCTATGAGATTTCAAGATTGTCTATTTTGTGTGCCAAAACGGTTTCGAGCTTACCTCAAACTATTCTCGTCTTGTCTGGTCTAAACCCGTTCTTTCAGTGGGACAGGTTCCGGATGTTGGCGATTTTGCAGATATGGACCTTTCCACCCTTAGAGGCTTTCACTGTCTCTATGGATTTTACTGACATCTTTGGATTGTTGGTTAGGTCGACACTTATCCCCCTACCTTGGTTGCAGCCTGTGGAGAAGGGTATACATAATCAGAGCTATGCCATTCACGAAGTTTACTGACGTAGTCGTATAACAACGGCGGTAGACAGTTTTTTAAGTAGAGGCGTACCTGGTTGACTGGCTAGTGTGAATTCCCTTGGCACAGGGTACTCGGAAGCAGCCAATTGAGTTTTTAGTTCCTCTAGTCCCTTGGACTTCGAACCAACCTTAAGTAATCAGAAGTGACTCCAGCTCAGGACTTCCCGCGGTTGGAGATTTGTTGTGACTTTAAGTCTCACTCCTGTTCTATTCCTCCCTCAAGGGAGAGGAAATACAGACGTCAGTCAAGTCCCTGATCTAGTCGGGGATGATCACCAGGCGACGCTCGGAGGAGGTTCGAGGATCTTTATGATTCACAAATTTTTGTCCTCAATGTACGACTCAAAGATGCAAACAGATTCTAAGAAAGGAGAGCCTCTGACGCTCTTCCTGACTATGAGAAGAAGACCCCGGTTTAATGCGGAAGCAACTTAGACTGTGGTCTACTGCCATAAGTCTTTCACAGACGTTATTGTTGCGCTTTTCTCCTCCAGTAGTGACACTTTGCTCGGACAACTCGTTGGAAGGTTGGGTAGGTCATAACCTGCCCAAGAAATTGCAAAGCTGTTGGTCTCAAAAATTTTAACAATACCACATCAATATTCTGGAGTCCATGGCAGTCTTCTTGTCCCTCATGAACTTATACTTGAAGGAGAATATTCTTATCCACTTAAACCTCGTTAACAGAGTTATGGTCTATTGATTCAACAGTCAAGAATCGAGGTCTCCTCTTTTGAAACACGTTCAGTAATGATAACTGTCTTTACGTTGGATCAGAAGAAAGGTTGGCATTTATCAACGTCTCTCCTTCAGTGAGATCAAATCTCTGACCTTCAAGTGGATGTGTTTGCAATGAGCTTCAGCTGGATATTTCCCTGCTAGGTAGTACCGAAAGTGGTTCAAGCAGAAGTAGGCATGGACATTAAAGTTCGTCAATGTCCCTGGATGGGAGTCATTGGACAACGATTTGTCTGTTTCCACTGTTTAACCTCCTCGTGAAGGTTTTGGACAGGCGTAGATTTTTTAAGGGATGGCGGCTCTGGTGGCTCCATGGTAGCCAATGAGCAACTGGTTTCCCATGGTCACGGATTTCAATCCCAACTTGTGCCGTGACCAACTCGATTCTGTCTCAGGATGGACAACAAGGGATTGTTTATGCTTCATCATAGAGATCGTACAATCCTCATCTCATGTTTGATTTCACCCTATTTCTGGGAATGAAATTGAAAATTCAACATGATAAGTGGGTATTATGGAAACTATGAGTCGTCTAGCATCATGGACCAAATGGGTCAAATATGTCAAAGATATAAATCCAGGGTTGATTACTATGGATTTTTGTTTAACTTTCAAGCTTACTTTGCATGTTTAAGGTCTAGCCTCCTCCACGATTTCGTCGTACACTTCGGCCCTCACTAGATCTATACTATACGCCTTTGATGTCGAATTTTACTTGGATCTCTTTAACAAAGTTCCGAAGGTTTGGGCCAGACTACGGCTGTTGGCTCTACTGAAACCTATCTCTTGGTCTTTGGACAAAGTTTTGCAACTCATTTTGGACATAGGCTATCAAAAGGCTTCTATTCTTGATCCCTTTCAGAAAGTCATCTTCTTAATTACGGTGGCTTCCGGTGCTCGGGTTAGTGACATTGTAACGATTTCTAGAGACATTGAATTTGTGGATAATGGTGAGGTTAATTTATATCCTGATCCCATTTTTTCGGACTAAAAATTAACTTACCTTTTCACCTTGGGGTCTATGGAAAATAGTTCCCCTTCAAGGTGATCCCTTTCTTCGTCTAATACACTGGCCAAAAGAGTATTTGCTGAGAACAGTGCAGTTTAAGGGTAGTCTTTTGTTTCAAATTGATACAATGGGGTCTGAATTGTCTCTAAACCAGGTACGAAATAACGGATTTTGAGCGAAGCGAAAAATCTATTTTTGGGTGAGATAGCCATGACGTCCTGATGGAAGGTTCCTTCAGTAGCTTCCTAAGGGTATATATGACTACAGTAGATATTCCCAGAGAATTAAACTAAAGGTTTCACAGAATTCTAACTTCTGGCGCGAGTACCCATAAGGTTTCCCTTTAGGATATCGTATAATAACAGGGGACGTATGCTTGACATGCCACATAGCTATCTGCACCCCACATAGCATTTACGCTTCGAGGGAGAAAGTGTGGCAAGTATGGAAGGAGCCGTTACAAAATTCTCCTCCTGCGTTACTGTTACGGTACCTAGCGATGTAAACAAACGGCCGCCACCTTGACTGACGTCACATCCGCGCGCCTCATTCCTTCCGGCGTCTCTGTCAGCCTCCATGATACAATAAGAAAGGGAGGGGCCTGACAGGCCAGAATAGAGAACTAGGGCGGGTCCATCAGGACGTCATGGCTATCTCACCCAAAAATAGATTTCTGGGTCGAACCTGTGGCGCCGGGCGAAAAGTCCTTCTTGTATACCTTTTCTGATAAAAACCTTCCAATTATACCAGAGAAAGATAAAAGCATGGAATGCTGAGGTTACAACCCTCGCGCGAGCACCTTTTGGGTGTCGTGTATAAAGCAAAGGCGCGTGAAATCCACTATTCACAGGTTGTCTTCCATTTAGTTAATTCCTTCGCCAAAGGGATGGGCCGATACAGAGGCCCTAGACACATCCCCATCGCCGCACCACCCACGCCACGACGCGAGCGCCATCTGAACAACATCCTTCTTTTTGGAATTCAAGGTGTTGAATGTTTTCGTTGTGCTCTCGGTCTTTTTTATCTATCGTGGATTTATTTTGTCATGTCCGAAGCTCCATCTTCACACATTCCAATGTTAAGTACCATAGTTTGTTTTGACAGTATTTTATTGTACCGGGCTTGTGTTTTATATCCAGTATAGTCTGTTTTATTATTCCCGTCTGGCCTGTCATGGCGGAATAATAACGGTTCTAAAGGCATAAGGCCAGGGACTTAACCAAGAACCTAAGTGACAGAGTACTAAACGGGCAGATAAAGATGAATTCCCAAACAAGTGAACAAACAATGGCCGCCATGACAGGCCAGACGGGAATAATAAAACAGACTATACTGGATATAAAACACAAGCCCGGTACAATAAAATACTGTCAAAACAAACTATGGTACTTAACATTGGAATGTGTGAAGATGGAGCTTCGGACATGACAAAATAAATCCACGATAGATAAAAAAGACCGAGAGCACAACGAAAACATTCAACACCTTGAATTCCAAAAAGAAGGATGTTGTTCAGATGGCGCTCGCGTCGTGGCGTGGGTGGTGCGGCGATGGGGATGTGTCTAGGGCCTCTGTATCGGCCCATCCCTTTGGCGAAGGAATTAACTAAATGGAAGACAACCTGTGAATAGTGGATTTCACGCGCCTTTGCTTTATACACGACACCCAAAAGGTGCTCGCGCGAGGGTTGTAACCTCAGCATTCCATGCTTTTATCTTTCTCTGGTATAATTGGAAGGTTTTTATCAGAAAAGGTATACAAGAAGGACTTTTCGCCGGGCGCCACAGGTCTCTCCCCAGAAATAGATTTTTCCTTCGTCAAAATCCCTTTTTTCGCTTCGCTCAAAATCCGTTTTTTGGGCTCAAGCCATGACGTCCTGATGGAAGTGTACCAGAGAATTAGTGTATCGTGGATTTTTCCCATTTTGGTAGTGCCTTCGACTTCTAAACAATATTCCTTTGGTCTGATGACCTTAGAGACCGTGACATCTCCGTTACATGTCATTACCAATGGCATAAACTATGACATGGCTTCCTGCCCCCCTGGTAGGGAAGTCCTGTTTGGACGATAGGAACATCTCAAAGTAACCTGATGAAGAAAATTCACCTGTAGACGAGGATCTTGTTGGTCTCGCAGACAGATTAGGAAAGTTAAGTACTTGTGTGGGAACAAATATTTCACTTTTTTTAGGTAAGTATATATCAGATAGGAGCAATATTATAACATGAATTATAATAGAGATCAAAATAGGGGCAATAAAACTCTGTAACAGTAGTGTATTTCATATAGTAGGGCGAAATAAGACGCAAATGATAGCGAAATTTCTATTCTATTCAAGAAAATATTCGCGATAATATGAAATAAAGTAAATAATTTACAGTAAAAATTGTTGGTTAACAAACATAGACTAAAGATTACATAAGACAAAGGTGTGGAATCTGAAAAGAAAGAACTTGCCATTACACACACAAGTTCCAAGGGAACTGTAAAGTCTTTTAAAGTCTCAATACACTTCATGTCGAAATAAACATGTGGCACACTTGTTCAAGTCTATGTTACTTCACCTTGTAGAAGAACAGTCTCTCGTGACACTAAGTGGCACTTCAAATCATTATGTATCACACTAGGGTCAACACAGGCACCCGTTGAGTTAGAGTCCCGAAATAACTCACTGTCCTACGCAGCACTAAGCAGCAGGTTTTAATACACTACCTGCGGCTACCACAAATCTCTTGACTTCGCGCGCCTGCTTCGCATAGTGTTTGAAAAACACTCTCGAGGATTTCCAGCCTGTGAAAGATCGAAGGCTTTCGAAATCCATTCCTTGGAAGAAATTTAGGGAAGAGGCGACTTTTCTAGGATCATGACCTGCGGGTGTACTGTCAGGATCCGCTCTGGGAATAAAGTAGGTGATCTTCGCCCTTAGTTGTTTAAGTGACAAATCACTTCCCGATGTTTCTCCTTTAAAGAGTTGCCCTCCGCCAAAGTCTGAAGTTCTTCGAAGATAGACCTTTAGACTCTCCACTGGGCATAGAGACATCTTCCTTCAGAGGGCAGATTCTCCAGGGACCCCACCTCTTAGTAGGGAGTTCATTCTTAGCGAGAAATGTTGGGTCAGGGAAGAAGGTAAGTTCCCCTGTTTCGGCGAACTGTATCTGGCCCTCTTCTCTAGATAAAGCCACTATTTCACTGACTCAGGCTCTCGAGGCGAGAGCAAAAAGGAAAATCACTTTTTGAGTCAAGTCTTTCAGAGGGCAAGATTCATTGTCCAGGCTAGAGGCAAAATGGAGCACCTTATCAAGAGACCAGGAGATGGGTCTCGGAGGGGGTGCAGGACGGAGTCTAGCACATGCCTTTGGAAGTTTGTTAAAGATTTCGTTGGACAGGTCTATCTGGAAGGCATAAAGTAATGGTCTTGTCAAGGCCGATTTACAAGTGGAAATCGTATTGGCTGCTAAGCCTTGTCCATGAAGGTGAATGAAGAAGGACAGGCAGAAATCTATGGAGATTTCCGTAGGATTCTTTGCCTTGACGAAAGACACCCATTTCTTTCAGGATGACTCATATTGCCCTCTGGTAGACGTTGTTTTGTATTCCTCTAGGAAGTCTAAACATTTTTTCGAGATTCCGAACCTTTTCTTCACGGCCAGGGAGAGAAAATCATGAGATGAAGGTCTTGGATTTTCCTTGATGAAACGAAGACAGTCGACTTCTGAACCTGCTGGGATCAGCTTGTGCTGTAGTTCCAGGACGAGAGGGAACCAGTTGCTCCGGGGCCACTTGGGAGCCACTAGGACTGCTGTTCCCTTGAAGGTTCTCAGCTTGGAGAGGACTTTTAGCAGAAGGTTGGGTGGAGGGTACAGGTAAATCTTGGAACATCTGTTCCAATCCAGGGACATGGCGTCCACCGCTTCCGCTTTGGGGTCCTCGTATGGGGCCACGTATAGAGGAAGTTGGTTGTTGTCGCTCGTCGTGAAGAGGTCGATCTGCAGTTCCGGGACTTGATGGGAGATGAAGGAGAATGAGTCTGCGTCTAGGGACCATTCCGACTCTATGGGGCTTGTCCTCGATAGAGCGTCCGCCGTCAAGTTGCGGAATCCTTGTAGGTGAACTGCTGAGAGGTGCCATCTCTTCTTGTCCGTTAGGCGGAAGATGGGTAATAGCACTTGGTTGAGTTGGGGTGATTGTGAGCCCTGACGGTTGAGACATCTGACCACAACGGCGCTGTCCAGAGTGAGACGGATGTAGATCGAAGGACGAGGGGACAGTTTCTTCAGAGTAAGAAGAACCGCTATGGCCTCCAGGATGTTGATGTGAAACGTCTTGAATAGGGGAGACCATGTTCCTTGAACTTGTCGCTGGTGGGAGTGACACCCCCCCCATCCTTTTAGCGAGGCATCCGTGTGGATGGTGACCGATGGAGGTGGTGGTTGAAGAGGACCTGATCTTTTCAGGTTCTTTGCCTCCGACCATGGCTTTAGGAGTGAGCGAAGCCTGGTTGGCAGAGGTCTCTTGAGATCTCTTCGAGCGATGGATGCGTTTCTTCTCCAGACTCCCGATGCATCTTTTAGCTGTGCTCGTAGCACTGGGTCTGTCACTGAGGCGAACTGGAGGGAGCCGAGCACTCGTTCCTGTTGTCGTCTTGAAATCCGCTTGGATTTTAGAAGTCTCTTGACAAATCCGGCTATTTCCTTCCTTTTCTTCAGAGGGATGGAAAGATGGTGTGACTGAAGGTTCCAATGGATTCCCAGCCATTGAAACTTCTGAGCTGGAGACAGTCGAGACTTTTTGGTGTTGATTTTGAAACCCAGATGTTCCAGGAACTGGGTCACCTTTTTGCAGGCACGCGAGCATTCTTCTGACGACGACGCCCAGACCAGCCAATCGTCCAGGTAAGCCATCACCTGGACGCCTTGAAGGCGTAGCTGTTGGACGATCGTGTCTGCGAGCTTCGTGAAGATTCTTGGGGCCACGTTGAGTCCGAAGGGCATGGCCCTGAAAGCGTATAGGAGGAAGCCTGGTGATTCATTGGAATTTGCCAGTAGGCGTCCGCCAGGTCTATTGAGACCGTGTAAGCCTTGTGAGGCTGTAGGGCTCTTATATGTTGAAGAGTCAGCATCTTGAATTTGTTGTTCGCAATGAACTTGTTGAGAGAGAACAAGTCCAGAATGACTCTGAGTTTGTCTGAGTCTTTCTTGGGAACACAGAACAGTCTTCCCTGGAACCTGGTGGACTTTACCCTCTTGATCACCTTCTTGTTCAAGAGTTCTAGGACATATTCTTCCAGGATGGGGGTTGAATGTTGGAAGAATTGGTGGAAGGTTGGAGGTGGTGTTATCCAGCTCCACCCTAGTCCCTTCTTGACGATGCTGTGGGCCCAAGGATCGAAGGTCCAATGATCCTGGAAGTGGCGGAGTCTTCCTCCCACCGGAAGCATTTCATTGCTTCTGGTTTCCCGAGGATTTACCACCTCGGCCGCCTGCTCCCCTTCCTCCTCTCCCTCTGGATGGATGACGAGAGGAGTCTTTGCCGGAGCCTCTACCTTTGGGGCGAAAGGTAGTGGATTGCCTTTCATAGGCAGGGGTAAGAAGACGAGGCTGAAGATTGCGACATGATGAAAATTACTTAGCGAGCACTGGGAAAAAACACCTAGTCAGGGACGCTACGTAATAAGGAATGAGGCGCGCGGATGTGACGTCAGTCAAGATGGTGGCCAGCTATGGCGGCCGTTTGTTTACATTGCTAGGTACCGTAACAGTAACGCAGGAGGAGAGTTTTGTAACGGCTCCTCCCATACTTGCCACACTTTCCCCCTCAAAGCCTAAACGCTATGTGGGGTGCAGATAGCTATGTGGCGTGTCAAGCATACGTCTCCTGTTATTATACGATATCCTAAAGGGAAACCTTATGGGTACTCGCGCCAGAAGTTAGAATTCTGTGAAACCTTTAGTTTAATTTTCTGGGAATATCTACTGTAGTCATATATACCCTTAGGAAGCTACTGAAGGAACCTTCCATCAGGACGTCATGGCTTGAGCTCAAAAAAGATTACTTACTTTATATGAAGAGTGGACCTGGCTCGTAAGACTTCGGGTCTCGGCCCTAAAGTCGTGGCTTCCTTCTAGAACTTTTTCCAGTACAGTATATGTCTATTGAGGGACTGCAGACATACTGGTCGGAAGTCCACTTAAGTTTTCTTCAGGCATTAAATGAAGCAATTGGAGGAGACACGTCATTATGTGGTGGTCGAGGGGGTGTTATCAACCCCGTGGCAACTACTTAGCCCACAATGCGTCCTAGGGCACTCCTCCAGCTCGTTATTAACAATGAGTAAACGGAAGTTTTTGCTTCAGGGAAAAAAGAAAAGAAAAATGCACTTCATCATTTCCTTTTCAGGTTCCCAGGTGTCTTTACGATGCTTTGTGTGTTCCTTCAGTGCTACTGCCTAACTGTTTAAATGTTGTTAGGCTATAGCTCATTTGGTTTGGGTGATTAACCCCTTGTTTGGTACAGACGTGATCATGTGTCTCTTGATCAGGTTTACCTTGTCATAAGTTTCCATCTTACGTGCCAAATACTTATGCTTCGTCACATAGGTGGAGAGCATTTTTTTGTTTGTGGTCTTTTATGCAAAGCCTCCCACCGAGTATAGATAATTCTCTGGTACACTTCCATCAGGACGACATGGCTCGAGCCCAAAAAAGGGATTTTGACGTTGGAAAAATCTATTTTTGGGTGAGATAGCCATGTCGTCCTCCTGGCCCGCCCGTTACTTCATTTTTCTCCCACCCCTTTGCGCTTTGGAGGCTTCTATTTCACAGTAGCTCCGCTGCGATGTGGAATGAAGCAGCAGGGTCGTATGGGAGCACCGAAAGGTGATAGAGTATGTAACGGCTCCTCACTTATCCTTCCCCTTAGAGGATTAAACTGGAAAAGGTCTGTTTGGGGTGCAGATATCTATGGTTATCTTAGGATACGTCCCTGATTTATACTAAATATCTTCGGATGGTCGTTCCGGGGGTTAGAACCCCGTGATACCTGACGGTAATTCTCTTATAATATCAGTCGCAGAAATATTATACAGTAGGAAGCAGCCGGATGGAACTTCCATCAGGACGACAAGGCTATCTCACCCAAAAATAGATTTCTGGGCTCAATCCCTGTGCCGCCCAGTGAAAGTTTAAAGAGACCGTTATCTTTCCGAAGGAACAGGCTCAGTCTGTTTGGGTTAGAACCTTAAATGAGTGGGGTTGTACAAACACCATGCTGACCCCCCCACAAGAGTACTTACACCATGTTTCTTGTGGACGAACAGACCCCCACTCCTTGCGTCACCAAAATGGTTGAATTAGCCCTTCAGGCAGTGACCGAAGATAAACCTTTGCCACAACTCCGGGAGACAGATCCTACATCTCTGCTGTTCCCATCAGATAATGAATGTTGGCTTAACATTCAATCGACATTCACTTCTGGTAAGCTATCCGCTGACTGTGCATCGACGCAATTCAGTGAACGCCTCCCAAGACTACCTGAAACCTTAATCCGACTCGAGTTCGAGTCCCGGTCTAGGTTTAGCCGGAGCCTCAACGTCTCGACTATGGCGGAGATGTTTTCTCTTACCTATGACGAGGAACACTCCTTTAAAGTTATGACTAAAGCCACCCTGCAATCTTTGTTAGCAGATTGCTACGACTTCTTGGTGGCCAAAAGACGTTGCCGTAGGCATGTCTTATCTGAAGCTACTATCCGCCATGAGCCAAATAAGCTCATTAAAGCCTCTGCTTGGGGTCCGGACCTATTCCCGGAGGACATGGTCAACTCGGTATTGAGCGAAGCTACCAGAGTGAACCAGAGCCTCAAAGTCCGTTGGGGTCTCACTCCCAAACGGAAGTTCGAACAATCGAGCATTCAGAAATAGATTTTTCCTTCGTCAAAATCCCTTTTCTCCTATGTCAAAATCCCTTTTTTGGGCTCAGGCCATGTCGTCCTGATGGAAGGTTCCTTCAGTAGCTTCCTAGGGTATAATTGACTACAGTGGATATTCCCAGAGAATTAAACTAAAGGTCTCCAGAATTCTAACTTCTGGCGCGAATATCCTTAAAGTTGCCTTTTATGATATTATAACAACATACTTGACACGCCACATAGCTATCTGCACCCCACATAGCGTTTACGCTTCGAGGAGAAGTGGCAAGATAAGGGAGGAGCCGTTACAAAGTTCTCCTCCTCCGTTACTGTTATGAGCACTCGGATGACGTCATATTCGTCGCCATCTTGGATGACGTCGTATCCGCCCTCCATCTTCATTCCTTCCGCTGTAGCGTCCTGACTAGGTGTTTTTTCCCAGTTCTTTCGCTATTTCGGATATCATGTCGCAATCTTCAGCTTCTTCTACCTCTGGAAAGTTGAGTATTTGCCTCTTATGTCGTATAAATGTAGCTCTGGCCGTAAAGTAACGTATTTTCCTGAAATAAATAGGGTTTTGTTTAATGGCAGAGCTGTTGCCTATACCAGAGGCATCCTCGGCGCTGTCGTTCGTAACGCATGTGTTATTTAGTTAGCCAGAATGACTTTCCCGGTATAATAGCTTCTACCTCATTATTTAGCTATTTAGTCTTCATTGCTAGGAATTAGTTATATTATGCTGATAGTATTCTTTCGTTTCGGCGAATGACTAGCCGATTTGATTGTCGCTAGGCCCCCTAGCCTAGGTGCCTTAGCTTACTTTCCTGCATGATATAATAAGTGTTCCTGGTGTTATTCAACTTAAATGAAGATATTAGGCAATATGTATGTATAAGATATTTTGACTGCATATGATTTCCTCTTCCAAGATCGTATACGAAGAGCTTCGATGAATCAGGTAGTCGATCTCTATGTCACTAGGCTAGTAGCCTAGTGGCTTTAGTATACTTTCACACATATCCCCGGTTACCTGTATGTATAAGGTACAGTAATCTCTTCTTCTCTCTGAGGGTAGCCCACGGTTACAATCCTAGCCGCTCCTGCCTTGAATTGTAATTCTGGTAAGGTTAGGCTAGGGTTTTTCTGCCCCTTTCCAAACCATTGTTGATGAGCTTTGCGTTTGGGTCAGAACCTCAGAGTACCTGTCGTGTGCCTCCACCTATCCAATAAGGTGAATGTACTCTCCTGTTGGACATGGTTGGTTGGCATAGGCGGCCTTACCCCCCTAGACTGCACTTGGAGGGGTCATGGGATCCCCTTCGCCCTGTAGTCTAGCGACTAGTCCTATGCTTACAGACTCTAGGCTGAAGGATATGAATATTTTTGGGCTCAGGCCATGTCGTCCTGATGGAAGTTCCTTTAAAGTAGCTTCCTAGGGTATATTTAACTACAGTGATATTCCCAGAGAATTTTACCTTAAGGTACCCAGAATTCTAACTCCTGGAGCGAATATCCCTAATTTATTCTTATAGGGATATCGCATAATATCAGAGGACATATTCTTGACACGCCACATAGCTATCTTCACCCCGAATAGCGTTAACGCTTCGAGAGGGAAAAGTGGCAAGAAAACGAAAGGGGAGCCGTTATTAAGGTACCTCTCCTCCCCGTTTTGAGTCTGTATATGACGTCATCAACGGCGCCATGTTTATTCCTTATCTTGTAGCTCTATTGCTCGGTGATTCCCTTGTGCTCTCTCGTTATTTTGGATATTATTCAACATTATGATGCTTTCTCCAGCCTCTTCTGCCTCTGGAAAGTTGAGTGTTATCTTTACTTTGTATAAATGTAAGTTCTTGTTGTTTTAAATTAAATCAAAAGTGATATTAACGTAAACAAGAGCTGTTGCCTACCGGAGGCGTCATGGACACTGTCGCTTGCTATGCACGAGTCATTTGGTTAGCCAGAGTGACTTTCCCCAGTCTTAATGCTTTAATAAATTTAGCTATTTAGCCTTCCTACTGCGAATTCGTTATATTATGCCTATAGTATTTATCAGTTTCGGCGATTTAGGTAACCGATCCTTGCTTACTCTAGGCTTAGTAGCCTAGGCGTTTTGCTTTTAGTACTTTCATGCATGATATAATAGATTCTCTTAGTGTGATAATTTTATTGAAGCCTTAGGCAGTTATTTATACATGTAAGATAATTACTGAATAAATTTCCTCTTCCAAGATAGTATACGAGAGAGAGTTTCGGAGATTTAGGTAATCGATTCTCACCGCGCCTAGGCTAATAGCCTAAGGGGCTTTAGTATACTTTCGCACACTTCCCCGGTTGTTCTTTTCTCCTCTGGAGGTCTAAGATCAATCCCTTTTCCCTCTGAGTTAGCCTAGGGTTAACCCTAGTCAGTTTTAACTGGATTGTTTGCAGGTAAAACTAGGCTAGGGTGTTTCTGTCCTTGTCCTGTAACTAGAGTGACTGGTATTTGGGCTTAGTTAGAACATCAGAGTATTCTGTCTGGGGTCTGTAGCTGCCTCACAAAGCGAATGAGATTCCTTTGCTAGGTTAGGGTGCAGACATAGGAGGCTAGACCTCCCTAGGCCACACCTGAAGGTTTCTGTACGAGATGATTCCTTCTTTCTGTGGTTTAGCAGACTAGTCCTGTGCTGTTTTACCCTAGGTCGGAGAATAGAGTTCTTCATTACCTGGGGAAATAACAGCACCAAACCCTGTTCCTGTATTGCTGGAGGTGGCAAGGTGCTGCCAACCTCTTTGCTGTATTCGACTACCCTAGGCTAGGATGAGTTTTCTTAGCACTGGGGATAGTCGTATACTAGAGCGGAGTTTGTTAGGTGAGGTAGGGTAGGCTTCAGGGCTAACCCTTCCTCATCTTATAGGGCCCTCATCCCTCCCCCTCTATCCTCACAAAAACTTTGGCCATCGTCCTACATTCGACCCTAGTATAAGGTAGGTGGTAGGACTAGCTTACACTTCTGCCGGCCGGCAGAAGCCTTTTCTCTTTGGAGTTTTCTTCAGACCTCTCTTTGTCTGCCATCCATATGTCTGCTGGTAGAGCCCGGCATGTTATGGATGGATGGAAGCTTGAATATTACATTCTCCCCTTCCATTTGTTCACTCATTCTGGATGGAAAGCAATAAGGCAGTGCTGTCTTACAGTCTTAGATCCATGCCTTTTCCCTTGTTTGTGTATAGTACCATGGGGTCCCCATCTGCCGGCTTAGCGGCCGGCAGCCGGGTGGGCTGTAGATCTCTGGTTTAGAAATGTTCGCCGGCCGGCATAGATTGCCATCAGCCGCGGCCGGCCGGCAGCTGGCTGCACACCTACTACTCTGCTGGCCACTACGAATAGTGGCCGGCAGCTGGCTGCACACCTACTACTCTGCTGGCCACTACGAATAGTGGCCGGCAGCCAGGATGCAGTCGGCTGCCGGCTTATTACCTACTGCCGGCCGGCAGAGATTGCAGGCTCGCACCCAGATGTGATTACAATTCACTTGCAAGGCCTCGTACTGCCTAAAGTTTGTTTCAGTCCGGGAAGATGTGAAAGAAGAGAATGGTAGAAGTGGACAGTTTGGGAGTTAGTTGAGGGGTAGTAGGTGGTTGGTGGGGGGTTAGTAAAGGAAGTGGGTGTTAGTAGGGGGTAGTGGGGGTTAGTAGAGGGCTAGTAGGGGGTTAGTAAAGGGAAGTGGTGCTTAGTAGAGGGTAGTGAGGGGTAGTAGGGGTGTTTTTAGGGAGTGTTGTGTTATTAGGGGATCATTTGGATTTCTCACTGTTTTCCCCGACTTCCACAAGCTCACAAGCTCTCTGCCACTTATATGGTCACTGTTTCTCTCAGTTCTCGGGCTCTACACCCCACACCATGGCTACAACAAGCAGTTTGTTACTGAAATGGTCAGGGTTTCTCTAACTTCCCGGCCTATGCACCCCTCACCAAGGCTTTTACAAGGCCATATCCACTAGTATTCAGGGAAATATTTGGATTTCTCACTGTTTTCCCTGACTTCCACAAGCTCACAAGCTCCTTGCCACTTATATGGTCACTGTTTCTCTCAGTTCTTGGGTTCTACACCCCACACCATAGCTACAACAAGCAGTTTCTTACTGAAATGATCCATGTTTATCTTACTTCCCGGCCTATGCACCCCTCACCAATGCTTCTGCAAGGCCCTATCCACTAGAAACCAGGGAAACATTTGGATTTCTCACTGTTTTCCCTGACTTCGAACCTTCACACAGTCTCCAAGGATCCGACGTCCCACCCGCACGACCAAATACCAAGACCACACAGCTGCATGCACGCCGTCTCATGCTGCACAGGCTTTCGTACTTCTGCTGCTGCTCTGGGTTCAGACGGGGGTAGGCCTGAGGCTCCAACCTTCCTTCTCACAGTTTCCATGGCTCCAAAGTCCCACCCGTGCGACCTACTACCAAGACCACACAGCTGCACGCACGCCGGCTCATGCTGCACAGGCGTTTGTGCTCCTGCTGCTTCTCTGGGTTCAGACGGGGGCAGGCCTGAGGCTCCAACCTTCCTTCTCACAGTTTCCGTGGCTCCAAAGTCCCACCCGCACGACCTACTACCAAGACCACACAGATGCACGCACGCCGGCTCATGCTGCACAGGCGTTCGTACTCCTGCTGCTGCTCTGGGTTCAGATGGGGGCAGGTCCAAGGCTCCAACCTTCTCACAATTTCCATGGATCCAAAGACCCAACCCAGCGACCTTACTGCCAAGACCACACAGCTGCAGGCACGCCGGCTCATGCTGCTCAGGCGATAGTACTCCTGCTTGCTGCTGCCGCTCTGGGTTCAGACGGGGCCAGGTCCGAGGCTCCAACCTTCTCACAATTTGGATCCAAAGTCCCAACCCAGCGACCTACTACCAAGAGCATGCAGCTGTGCGCACGCCGGCTCATGTTGCACAGGCGATCGTGCTGCTGCTGCTGCTGCTACTCTGGGTTCAGAGGCGGGCCGGACAGAAGCTCCAACCTTCTCACAGTTTCCAAGGATGCACTGCCTTCTCTCTCAAAGGCAATTGTGCTCTTCAAACTGTTGCTACAACTGCTGCTGCTGCTGCTGCTCTAACAGCTGCAGTAGTCACTAAGGCTTCAGACTGGGTCGAGTGGCCAGGGGCACATTCTATCAGTCTTAGAGGATCCATAGTACCACTCACATAACCTACTACCAAGAGCACACACCTTCCAGCACGTCAACTTCTCTCGCAAAGCCGACCGAACTCCTGGTACTGTTCAAGGGCTCACATGGGGGCAGGCCAGAGGAACCAACCTTCTCACAGTTTCCAATAATGCACTGCCTTCTCTCTCAATGGCGATCGCGCTCATCAAACTGTTGCTACCACTGCTGCTGCTGCTGCTCCAACAGCTGCAGTTTTCGCTGAGGCTTCAGACTGGGGCAAGTCCACAGGCTCACGTACTATCACAGTCCTCAGAGATCCAAAGTCCCACTCGCGCAAATTACTACCAAGAGCACACACCTCAAAGCGCATCGAACTCTCTCGCAAAGCCAACCGTACTCTTGGTGCTTGCTCAAGGGTTCACATTGGGGCAGGACCGAGGAGCAAACCTTCTCACAGCTTCCAAGGAGGCACTGCCTTCTCTCTCAAAGCAATCGTGCTCTTCAAACTGTTGCTATAACTGCTGCTGTTGCTGCTGCTGCTCCAACAGCTGCAGTAGTCACTAAGGCTTCAGACTGGGTCGAGTGGCCAGAGGCACATCCTATCAGTCTTTAAGGATCCAAAGTACCACTCATGTAAACTACTACCAGGAGCACACACACCTTCCAGCATGTCAACTTCTCTCGCGAAGCCGAACGTATTCTTGGCGCTGCTCAAGGGTCCACATGGGGGCAGGCTAGAGGAACTAGCCTTCTCACAGTTTCCAAGGATGCACTGCCTTCTCTTTCAAAGGCAATCGTGCTCTTCAAACTGTTGCTACAACTGCTGCTGCTCCAACAGCTGCAGTAGTCACTAAGGCTTCAGACTGGGGCAAGTCCACAGGCTCACACACTATCACAGTCCTCAGAGATCCAAAGTCCCACTCGCCCAAACTACTACCAAGAGCAAACACCTCACAGCACGTTGACTGCTCTCGCAGAGCCGAACGTACTCTTGGTGCTTGCTCAAGGGTTCACATGGAGGCAGGACCGAGGAACAAACCTTCTCACAGTTTCCAAGGATGCACTGCCTTCTCTCTCAAAGGCAATCGTGCTCTTCAAACTGTTGCTACCACTGCTGCTGCTGCTGCTCCAACAGCTGCAGTTGTCGCTAGGGCTTCAGACTGGGGCAAGTCCACAGGATCACGTATTATCACAGTCTTTCGAGATCCAAAGTCCCACTCGCGCACACTACTACCAAGAGCGCACACCTCACAGCAACTTGACTTCGCTGGCAAAGCCGACCGTACTCTGGTTGCTTGCTCAAATGTTCACATGGAGGCAGGACCGAGGAACAAACCTTCTCACAGTTTCCAAGGAGGCACTGCCTTCTCTCTCAAAAGCAATCGTGCTCTTCAAACTGTTGCTACCACTGCTGCTGCTCCAACAGCTGCAGTAGTCGCTAAGACTTCAGACTGGGGCAAGTGGCCAGAGGCACATCCTATCAGTCTTAGAGGATCCATAGTACCACTCACGTAACCTACTACCAAGAGCACACACCTTCCAGCACGTCAACTTCTCTTGCGAAGCCGACCGTACTCATGGTGCTGCTCGAAGGTTCACATAGGGGCAGGCACAGAGGAACCAACCTTCTCACAGTTAACAATGATGCACCAGCGATCTGGGAGGTCACAGCAATTGGCTGGGCAGGAAATTCATGTATGTGTCTTTCCTTTTTTCTTTTCTAGTTTATCTATCCTAAGCTATATACAATAATAATAAATTCTATACTTACTTTTGTCAAACTTTTCACTGGATACTCATTGGAATCTCTTTTCTTTACAGGAGGACCAACCCAAGTGCGGGAGTATGTTTTGTAACGTCTGCAGTAAGAACTTCAGCGGACATGAGCTGTGCAGGAAGCATGCACGCTGCGCAGTCTCCAAAGGCGATCTCAAGTATTGGGACCCTCAGGTATGTGATGTATGTACTAACCTGATTACTGAGGCATTTGACACCCCTAAGTCGGCGGAGTCAAGGGATGCAGCAAAGGAAAAGTTGCGTAATTGGGTCAGGGGTTTTCAGAAAAACACCACAGGGCCTTACCTTCCAAGTGAGAAGATGCTGGCCTATCTTTTCCCCAGGGCATCTGCGGATGCAGTAATTCCTCAGCCGCACTCAGAGATCCCTGTCGTCCAGATCCCGGTAGATTCGGAGGTCTCGGACGCGTTACAGGACATCCAACTGGACGATAGGATGTCAGAAGTGTCGGAGTACACTGAAAAGGACCCTCTCGCAGAAGGTCAGAAAGAGGAGCTGACCCAAGCTCCTGAGACCGAGGAGGAAGAGGTCGGCGCGGTGTCAGTCTCGTCGGTTCTGCCCCCAGAACCAGTTCCCTCGACATCTTCTGCTATCCCAGAAGAACTGGGAAGGACTCTTTCTTCCATTGTTGAAATGATTCAGCAAATGCAGAAGAAAAATGATGAAAAAGAAGCTGCGATGAGGCTGGAGATGTGTAGACTCGCAGCATCACGCGGGCCTCAGAAGAAGCTCAGCGTAAAGGACCTTCCTTTGTGTTTGGATGCGAACCCGTGGTGGTATGCCGAACACATGCCGATGACAATTGGGAAGATTGTCATCTCGGAGAAGCTGGGATCAGTCTCCATTGAAGAGGTGGAATTCTGGCCCAGCAAGGAGTCTTACCCGGACTGTTATGTCCGCCTCAGAAAGGAACCAGCCTCAAAGGAGGAGACGGAGCCAAAGGAGGTCATAGTCTTTGACCATGGTAAAGCACAGGCTTTACTTTCTAGCTCGATGAAAGAGAGGGGCTTCACTAACTCGAAGGTACCAGCGTTGAGTAAGAAGTACCCCTCCTTTGTGGCTTCTCCAACCAGAGCCGTCCCCTTTATGGAGAAAGGGTATAAGGCAGCCTTAAAGGCGGTTGAGGCAGGGAAGCCATGCCCCTCATTGGACGAGTGCAAGCCTTTATCCCTGACCTTGCCTATGGACCAAAAAGACTGGAAGAACGTCCACCTTACCTTCTCAGTCGGGAAGTTGGAAACAGATATTGCTGGACGTCAGTTCGGTGAGGACCTTCCGAAGTTGTCTGAATTTCTCTTGCGTAGGGAGCAAGAGACTAAAGAAAGACTTGCTGCGTCTATGTCTCTACAGACTACTCTGGAGACGATGGCAAGTGACCCCAAAAACCAAGAGATGTTTATGGTAGTGGCCACTGTGACCAAGGATTTGTACAGTTTTATTAAAGCTAGGAGGGCTTGTAGAGAGTTCGTGTTCGCCTCGGCTGCGGTGAGACACGAACCAAGGAAACTGATCTCATCCAGCATTTGGGGTAAGGACCTCTTCCCAAGCTAAGTGGTCAAAGAGGTAGTAGACAAGGCTGCCACAGAGAATAGGAACCTTCTCCAAAAGTGGGGCCTATCTCTCAAGAGGAAGTCTTCCCCGGATGAGGGTCCCCAACCTAAGAGGAAGACAAAGAAGCCTAGGCTACCCTCTCAGCCGGCCAAGCCTTACAGACAACAACAACAACAACAACAACTTCCTACGACCGGGGTGCCCCAGATGGTGGCACAGCCTCCAACTACGTACCAGTTGGTACCTCAGCCAGTAGCGACACAGTCGCCTGCCTTTAACCCAGCTTTCGAGATGCAGTCAATGACCTTTCGTCCAAAAGCTAGAGGATCAGTCAGAGGTTCCTCTAGACGCCCCTCAAGAGGAAGGGGATACAGAGGAGGACGCGGTCAAGGAGGCAAGCCCTCAGGTCCACAGCAAAAGTGAGATGCTCCCGGTAGGAGGGAGATTGTATTTATTCCGGGATCGTTGGACCTTCGATCCCTGGGCCCACAGCCTAATCAAGAACGGACTGGGTTGTAGCTGGAACAGCGTTCCACTTCTATTGCCACAATTCTTCCAACACTCCACCCCCGTCCTGGAAGAATACGTACGGGAACTCTTGGAGAAGAGAGTAATTCGGAGAGTAAAGTCCATCAAGTTCCAAGGAAGGCTGTTTTGTGTTCCCAAGAAGGATTCAGAAAAACTCAGAGTCATTCTGGACTTGTCACCACTCAACAAGTTCAGAGTAAACTCCAAGTTCAGGATGTTAACACTTCAACACATAAGGACCCTGTTGCCCAAATGGGCTTACACTGTCTCGATAGACTTGGCAGATGCCTACTGGCCCGTCCCAATCAATCGTCGAGTCTCCCCCTACCTAGGTTTCAAGCTACAAAGAAGACTTTATGCTGTCAGAGCCATGCACTTCGGGCAAAAACATAGCCCCAATGATGTTCACAAAGCTTGCAAATGCAGCCGTTCATCAATTACACCTAAAGGGTGTCCAAGTAGTGGCCTACTTGGACGATTGGCTGGTGTGGGCAGCATCCAAGATGGAATGCATGCAGGCTTCCAAGAGAGTGGTCCAGTTCCTGGAACATCTAGGATTCAAGATTAACACCAAAAAGTCTCGACTATCTCCAGCTCAAAAGTTTCAGTGGTTAGGAATCCACTGGGATTTAGTCTCATCAACTTTCCATTCCACTAAAGAAAAGGAAAGAGATAGCGGGATCTGTCAAGAGACTTCTGGAATCCAAACGGATATCAAGACGCAAACAGAAGAGAGTGCTGGGCTCTCTACAGTTTGCGTCAGTGACAGACCCAGTGCTACGAGCACAGCTAAAGGATGCAACAGGAGTCTGGAGAAGATACGCATCAAACGCTCGAAGAGATCTGAGAAGACCATTTCCGACTCGATTGCGATCGCTTCTCAAGCCGTGGTCCAAAGGCAAGCACCTGAAGAAATCGATACTTCTTCAGCCACCTCTACCTTCAGTCATCATCCACACAGACGCTTCAAAGGAAGGATGGGGAGGTCACTCTCACCAAAGGAAAGTCCAAGGAGCTTGGTCCAATCTATTCAAGACCTTTCATATCAACATTCTGGAAGCCATGGCAGTATTTCTTACACTGAAGAAATTATCTCTTCGCCACTCGACCCACATAAGACTGGTCCTGGAGAGCGAGGTGATAGTGAGATGCCTGAATCGCCAAGGTTCGAGGTCACCCCAAATCAACCAAGTGATGTTGGCCATCTTCCATTTGGCAGAAAAGAAGAGATGGCACTTATCAGCGGTTCACCTTCAAGGGTTCTGCAACGTGACGGCAGACGCTCTATCCAGGTTCACTCCGATAGAGCCAGAATGGTCCCTAGACGCAGGATCGTTCTCCTTCATCTTACGGCAAGTCCCGGAACTGCAGATAGACCCCTTTACAACAACAAGAAGATACATCGTTACGTGGCCCCGTACGAAGATCCCCTAGCGGAAGCAGTGGATGCAATGCCCCTCGATTGGAACAGATGGTCCAGGATTTACCTGTTCCCTCCATCCAACCTTCTATTGAAAGTCTTTGACAAACTGAGATCATTCAGGGAAACAGCCGCGATAGTGGCTCACAAGTGGCCAAACAGCGTCTGGTTTCCTCTGCCGTTAGAACTACGGCTGAAGTTTGTGCCGTTGCCGGATCCAGTTCTGACTCAGCAAGTGCAGAAGTCGACTGTCTTCGCTTCATCACAGGAAACCCGAAACCTTGATCTCATGATTTTCTCTCCTTAGTGGTGAAGAAAAGATTCGGGATCTCGAGAGACATTATAAACTTCTTAGAAGAATACAAATCCAAATCTACCAGAAGACAATATGAGTCGTCATGGAAGAAATGGGTGTCCTTTGTCAAGGCGAAGAATCCAAAAGAAATCTCGACGGATTTCTGTTTATCTTTCTTTATTCATCTTCATGAACAAGGTTTAGCAGCCAACACGATATCTACGTGTAAGTCTGCCTTGACAAGACCCTTAGTGTATGCCTTCCAGGTCAACTTCTCTAATGAAATCTTTAACAAGAGTCCTAAGGCCTGTGCTAGACTCAGGCCGGCAGCGCCTCCGAAACCCATATCATGGTCTTTGGATAAGGTTCTTCAATTTGCTTCAATGTTGAACAACGAAGATTGCGCTTTGAAAGATTTGACCCAAAAAGTTATATTTCTATTTGCACTAGCCTCGGGGGCCAGAGTTAGCGAAATAGTGGCCCTCTCGAGAGATGAGGGTCATATTCAGTTCGTAGAAGGGGAACACTGAATCTTTTTCCTGACCCAACATTTCTTGCCAAAAATGAGCTACCCACCAAAAGGTGGGGTCCCTGGAGAATCTGTCCTCTGAAGGAAGATGTCTCTATATCCAGTAGAGTGCCTAAAGGTTTATCTTCGTAGAACTTCAGACTTTAAGGGAGGACAGCTTTTTAAGGGAGAAACTTCAAGTTCGAATTTGTCTCTGAGACAATTAAGGGCGAAGATCACCTACTTTATTCGCAGAGCAGATTCAGACAGTACACCCGCAGGTCATGATCCACGAAAAATTGCCTCATCCCTGAACTTTTTTAATAATATGGACTTCGAACACCTTCGTTCATACACTGGCTGGAAGTCATCCAGAGTATTTTTTAAGCATTACGCGAAGCAGGTAAAGGAATTGAAGAGGTCTGTGTTGGCAGCAGGTAGTGTTCTTAAACCTGTTGCTTAGTTCTGCGAGGAACAGTGAAATTAATTGGGATGATTAATTTACGGGTGTGTGTGTGGTCCCTGGACGGTACAACATGCTAAGTGAAAGGCCACTAAGGTGTCCTTACGGACTGTTCCATATACAAGGGTGAAATAAGCATAATGCATAACACGTGTGCCATGCATTTCTACGCAAGTGTGAATAGACATTAATGACAGAAATTAATGAAAATTATTAACATTTTCATTTTCAAGTGGCATTAATATTTTTCCTTTCCAGATGAAACAAGTATTTCGTGTATTACTGTTATCTTTATGCTTCAATTTATTTCATCCACATTTTATATCTCTCTATAAATGTTGATTGATCTATTAATTTATTGTTTGTCAATAAACTAGTTCTAAATGAACTTTGCGTCTTATTCGCCCCAGGTTCATTTTTATGAATGATATACAGTATTGACCATTACACCTCATCCTTTGGATATGGTTTGATAATAAAAGAAAATCTTGAAAGATTGTTCCTTCGTGTAGACAAACACTCATTGATTTTGGCCAGTCCTTATATAGGACAGGCCAGTATACTCTGAATGTGATGATAACATATATAATCTTTGCTCCTATATGGATGCAAACCTTTTGTCGGTACATAAGTCAAATTCTGTATACCGGGGGAGGTGTCAGTATTACATACGCACATTGGTGAGTTCTCAATACAAACTTTGCTTTAGAAGGTATAGGTCGAGACCAATATACCGGTTTGTCTGCTAAGCATCCATAGGTAATATGTATTCCTCGAGACTTTTCCAGAGTCTAGCATGACTCTTCCCTGTAGGGGGCAGGAAGCTCTAACATTGTTTATGTTTAGAAGGAATGATGTATGACGTTAACATCATAGGTCTCTAGGTCTAAATCGACCAAGGAAATTCTGTCTTGAGGACAAGGCACATAATAAAAATCCACAGATACAGTAATGCTCTCGTGAACTTCCATCAGGATGACATGGCCTGAGCCCAAAAAAACGGATTTTGAGTGAAGCAAAAAGTCTATTTTTGGGTGAGATAGCCATGTCATCCTGATGGACCCGCCATTTCTTTTTATAAAAAGGGCTAAAGACCCCTCCCAATGGTACAGTATCTGTAGCACCTCGCTTATCGCTACAAGAAATAAACATGGCGCCATTCATGACGTCATATACAGACTCGAAACGGGGAAGAGAGGTACCTTAATAACGGCTCCCCTCTCGTTTCTTGCCTCTTTTCCCTCTCGAAGCGTTAACGCTATTCGGGGTGAAGATAGCTATGTGGCGTGTCAAAAATACGTCCTCTGATACTATGCGATATCCCTATAAGAGTAAATTAGGGATATTCGCTCCAGGAGTTAGAATTCTGAGTACCTTAAGGTAAAATTCTCTGGGAATATCACTGTAGTTAAATATCCCCAAGGAAGCTACTTTAAAGGAACTTCCATCAGGACGACATGGCTATCTCACCCAAAAATAGATTTTTCGCTTCGCTCAAAATCCGTTAATTATGCCTAAATAGCTTTCATAATTTATTAATACTATTACAACCGGGAATGTCGTTCTGCTAACTAAATAACACATGCATATCGAACGACAGCGCCCATAGTGCCCCCGGTGACAGGCCTAGCTCCATAACACATTAAATTACACTAATTTCACTGTGAAGCAGGAGCTAAAAATTATACACTGTAATGAATAAATACTCAACTTTCCAAAGGCAGAAGAAGCTGGAGATTGCATTATAATTCCTCTCAATAACGATCAAAAACGTTAGATAAACAGGGAAAACCACCGTGCGAAATCGCTACAGAAATAGGAATGAGCGCCATCTTGGATACTTGTAATAGTACGGGAGGAAGGGTAACCTTGATAACAGCTCCCCTTCTGTTTTTCGCCACTCTTCCCCCTCGAAACGAAAACACTATTCGAGGTGAAGATTGCTATGTGTTGTATCAAGATATACGTCCCCTGATATTATGCGATATCCTTAAGGAAAATTTTAAGGATATTTGCGCCAGGAGTTAGAATTCTGGAGACCTAAAGGTCAATTCTCTGGGAATATCACTGTAGCCAAATATCCCTTAGAAAGCTACCAATAGGAACCTTCTATCAGGACAACATGGCTTGAGCCCAAAAATCCTTTAGAAAGCTACCTAAAGGAACCTTCCATCAGGACGACATGGCCGAGCCCAAAAAAGGACTTATATATGTCTGTTCAACATAAAAACATATGCTGCGAGTTTGAACTTGTGAAGTTCTACTGATTCAACTACCCAATTAGGAAGATTCTTCCAAAGCTTGGTCAGAGCTGGAATAGAGTGCTCTGTAGTATTGAGCCTCATGATGGAGAAGGCCTGACTATTAGAGTTAACTGCACATCTAGTATTATGAACAGGATGGAACTGTCCGGGAAGATCTGAATGTAAATGATGGTCAGAATTATAGAAAATCTTATGCAACATGCATAATGAACTAATTGAACGACGGTGCCAAAGATTAATATCTAGATCAGGAATAAGAAATTTGATTGACCGTAAGTTCCTGATACAGACCACTGGAATACGTGGTATCGTCAGTAGGTCTTTCAGTAATGCGAATTACTATTATCAATCAGCAACGTATTGGAAGAAAATCACTTTATTTGGTTGCTCACCTTCCGCCAGAAATATGACGTCACCAGAATGACTTGCGAAATAAGTAAAAAACTGTTTTTCTTGCATTAAACATAAGAAAACACTAACTTACCAAGCAAAAGTATTTCATTTTTATCATGCAAAAGAAAATATATTACTTTTAAGATAATATTTGTCCATTTAGTGTACTTTCAGTTGATAATTATCGATCTCTTATAATAGATGCAAGAAATGAAGTAAAATTAACGTAAAATATGAGATAAAGAGATAATAAAAAAATTTGTGATAAATTACATTAAGCATAAGAAAAACATGTTATAAACTTTCTTTGAATACCGCTTATATTAAAAACATGGAATCAATAAAACTCGCTATTGGGGAAAACTTGCGGGCAGGTAAAAAGAACAGCCTACTGTCAAACACTGAAGTGAGAAGGAGGGGTATTGTGGTTGAAACCCTGGGGGGAAGTTATGAATTTTTTTGATTGTGATATTTTTTTGCAATGCAACACTACAGTATCTTCAAACCGAAAATAGTGTTATTAGTAGAATCTAAACCTTTACGGAAAAAGTAGCAAACCCTATCTAAACGGACTTACATCATAGGCCTATTCAAGTAACAGCCCCCAGCGATCCTAGCCACCTAGGCTACCCCCGCAGTTGGAACTGGCCAAGTGGTTTTGGCTTTTCCAGCTACTCCGGTAGCCAGTAGGAACAGACGTGTGCATACTGCTACACAGTCAGTTCCTAGGGTAATGGAGGAGCTACAGCATCTACCATCTCCCTTTTATGCTGGAAGTCGGATGGCAGTTCTTTCCTCTTTTATTGACAATCTTAGGTATAAGAGGATGGCACTATTCGGCATTGTGCTTGAGAATGACTAGAGGATGAAGAATGTGGGGGTGTAGATAATTTTCCCCGTGTCGGCCATGGTTAATTCTCTGCCCTGACTCGTGGCGCCAGAGGCATGGTGTGCCTCATTAGCGCCACTGGGTCAAGTACAAGGAAATCTCCCTTGGCTTTGAACTAGCCCGGGCCTTCATCAGCCCCAAACTACGTCACTGGTTTCATCTTGATTGGCATTTTGGTGCCCCTGAAGGATTAAAGCAATAGCTGGTGCTACCTTGGTTAGATCTTGTGGACTTAGCCCTAAACCCAGTGATCAACAGGTTGTTGATTATGCCAGGAATCCTGATGACCCTGTTAGCAGTAGTATCCCAGTCTGCTTGCTCTTCTGGTTAAGCTGCCAAGAGAGCCATCCCCTTGCCCACTCTTCTCTGGTACTGCACAGATGTCTGGATATCTCCAAAGGTGCTCTATAGATGTCTACCAGGCTAAGTGGGCCATTTTCTGTGATTGGTGTCATGGAAGTGGATTTTCTCTTCTCTAGCCAGAGTATCTTTAGCACGAATCATTGATTTTCTTGTCTTTCTTTCTGGGAGAGGGGCCTCTCAGTTGCGGCCATCGAAGGCTAGTGCTCAGCCTTGATTATGGCTTAGATCTTTCAGCCTCTTGTAAGTTGTCTATGCTCGTGAGTCACCTTTGAGCAGTCTTGGATATCTGCCCCCCAGAGTTGGATGTGAACCTAGCCCTAAGGGCTTTACATGTACAGTACCTTGCTCGAATCCCTGAGGTTGTTAGTTAGGGATCTGACACTCAAGGCTGTCGTTACCTAGCCCTAGGATCATCAAAGAGGGTGAGAAAGTTGCACGGCCTCTCTTACATTGTGAGCCACACTCGTTCAGGGTTGGAGGTGTCAAGGGACACAATCTCATTTTGGCTTCGTGAGATGATCCAGAAAGCTTACACCTTGGTTGATGAGAGAGTGCAAACTCCAGCCAGGAATAGGGCTAATGAAGTCAGGGATGTTGCCCCAATTTTCATTTTCAAAAGAAACCTGTTGGTGAACTAAGTTTAAGGGCTAGTTTCTGGAAAGGCAGACCATATTTACAGCCTTCTACTTGCAAGAATGTACCCTCAAGTCTCTTGACAGTTTTATGCTTAGACCTATGGTGGCTGCTCAAGCCATTATGTAGTAAATCCAGCTTTCATATGAGGACAGATTGCATCTCGACTATGATATCATTTTTGACATAAGTCATTCTTCTACCTCTCTCTTGCAGTCAGCAGTTGAAGCGGTACTTGCTGGTCTGACCTGATGCTGGGAAAGGGTGAATCTAATACTAACCCATTACTCATGCCTAGTACTGTATTTGATTTTCTGACATTGCCCTTAGGGAAAGGTGTCTTTACTTTTGGTATAATACAAAAGTTTTGTACTCCCCAAGTTTTATCAGTTTATCATCCTTATGTAAACTGATAGGGGCTGGTAGTGTCTTCAGTTTGCTTCTCCCCCGATTAAGAGTTTGAACACATGTAGAGAAGTTTCAGAACTTTACAGTTTTTATGCTATGGGGACTTCCAACCCTCCAAGCAGTGAGTCTCCATTATTAAAATAGAAAGGTTTGTATGTCATGTAGGAAAAAAAAAAGGAATTTGCATAGCTAGACAAAATAGTACTTGAAATATTTATGATTTTTCCTCGCTTTGAAAACTTTAATTAGTTGGACTACTTTTCTGCACGCAGTACCTGGTATTAACTACCTTGTTAATGAATCAATAACCATTCCAGCTCTGCTGAAGACGTAATCTTTTTTTTTT
>NW_027172017.1:7500-10000 GCF_036898095.1 Palaemon carinicauda
CTGGCTGTCCACATGTTGTACTTGTAGGGCTCATGACGCAGTTGTCCCAGAACTATGGTGCTGTCAGTTAGCAGCATTACCCTTTCAAAAATGAAGCTTGATTTTTTTACGATAGTCTGTTGCATTCTGGCACCCAGCAGACATCCAAGTAACTCACCACGGGGGATAGTTAACGTCGGAATTTGTGGCCAAGGTTTTGCCTTTGACATGGCAAGGTCAGATACTCGCTTGCCATTTTCCAACTTCCAGTTGTAGTATGCGACACATCCATAGGCACTCTGAGAACTATCACAAAAAATTACTAGAGTGGGTTTGTCAACTGTAGTTTCCGGTGTAAGACAGCGAACAAACCTGACTTCTTTTAGACCGTAGATCGAACGAATCACTTCTTTACACCGACTGCGGGTTGTAGGTAGGTCATCATTACCATCTAGGATCGGATCGTCCCATTCCTGTTTGAGGCGGAATATTTGACCAAGTTCATGCTTCAGGCAGATGGTAACTGGAGTTGCAAGTCCCGTTGGATCATAGATGGTTGCTATGATCTGTAGATAATTTCTTCGACTGAAAGTGTCAGGGAAGGCATCATCAAAGTTTTCTAAACTGATATCTTCTTCTGATCTAATGCCTCTCCTTTTCTTTGAGAAGTTAATTCTACCTGAAATGGAAATTTCATCGTTGGCAGAATGATATATTATACCCAGGATTCTTTCCTGCTCTGGTGTTCATCGCACATTGTCAGGTACATCCGGGCACTTCTTTATGCGGGCATCAATATCACTTTCACTTCCACCGATCATGAAATGCTTTATGATGAAGGATGCCTCGCTAAGGACAATGTTGAGTTCCTTAGCAAGTTGTAATGCCGTGGAAACATCATCAACACTTGTAGTACCATCATCAACATACAAGTTCGATTTTACGAATTCATATACCTGTGGGTACTTGTCCTTGAATTTCTCAGCTATGATGAGCATTGCTACACTGCATATACCACCTGCCGGAGTAGTTCCCCAGGAGTTTCGTAATAATCGCAGCATCTTGACTTCTTTTTCCTTGTCCAGTTGATTCCACAAAAGGCGGTGCAGATGAGATTCTTCTGTCTCAAGGCGAACAGTGAAGTATGCTTTACTTATATCCATTGCAACTGGTATTTTTCTTTCCTGGAACCTTAACAGCAGGGTTGGAATTGGTGGAATCAAATTTGGTGGTGGTTCCCACTGGGAGTTGATAGCCTTACCTTTAAATGGAACACTTGCATCAAATATGATTCTGAGTGGGGTTGAGGAACTATGCTCATTAAAGTGTGCGAAATGACAGATGTAGTAGACTTTGCCACCATTAGATTTCCACTGCGTATCCTCCTCAGCTGTAACCTCTGTCATATAGCCGTCGTTGATCAACTTTTCAAATTCGTCTACATAATAGTTCTTTAAATCTTCGTTTCTGGACATGGTACGTGTTAACGAATTTAGGCGTTTGAGGGCAATAGGTCGATTGTCCGACAAGGTACGGAAGCTTTCCTTTCATGGTAACCTGCAAAATAATATCTTCTGTTCAGGGTCGTAGGTGAGACAACTCTTGTATGTCTGTACTCTTCGCTCCTCTTCTGAGTTAATGCCGACCGCATCGCACCGATGACAAACCAGACCATCCTCTACTTCACACATACGATCAAACACAGTCTCAGCACTAGTCTTTATTGAAAGAACCGAATGTCCACCACTTTCTGCAACCTGCTGCACGGAGCCATTGCTCCGGGCTTTATCTGTGGAAACTTCCCCTCTCGGCCGTTCAGCATGACTTACTGCAACTGATGACGTTGACTGCAGAAGAACAGCAGAAATCTTTCTGTTGATAAGCTCTGACAGCATCACACTTGGTTCATGAGAATTGGCAGCAAAAAATGTCTCGTGAGAACCATGTAGAATGAACCTGAAGTTAGTCTCAGCTAAAACAAGGTTTTCTCTTGTCTTCACCGTTCGCGGAAATATGCTGGCATGGTTGTCTCCGATGAGCAACTCGATGTCACCATGAACAGGCTCTAAAAGTTCTGATGGATTGACATCATCTCTGAACATGTCAGCAGCTGCATGATAACTGCCTCCATCAAGTTCACCGATGTAATCGACACCAATGCAATCAACTGCAGTCACGAAGTTACCTTCTGCATCGTAGAGTGGGATACTGTACAGATCAGCCGGTCCCCAATCTTGTGGCTGGCTCTCCCCAGCAGTCTTCATCATCAAGTTCTTGATTCTGGATACTGGTTTGATACAAGCTCCCCTTGCCACCGAGTTCAGAATCTGTGAGACAGTGGCTCCCAAATCATAAAGAACTGAAACCTTGAAAAGATTGCCTTTCCTTTTCATGAAGGCTGTATGACTAGGTCTCATTGTGTTCTGGCCTAGATGATGACGGAGTTTCTCGCAATCAACAGGACCATAAACCATGCTTGACGCAGCTAGGCAAGCAGCATGCAATAGAGTATGATGATTGT
>NW_027172018.1:0-45000 GCF_036898095.1 Palaemon carinicauda
GGATCTCGAACGATTTAGGCCAAGGACGTGAAGGAAGCTCGTTTTTAGCCAAAAAACCGAGCTGCAAGGAACATGTAAGCCGTTTCCGATGTGAAACCTATGTTCCTGCTGAAGGCGTGGATCTCACTTACTCTCTTAGCTGTTGCTAGGCATACTAGGAAAAGAGTTTTTAATGTGAGGTCCTTGAAAGAGGCTGATTGTAGCGGTTCAAATCTAGATGACATCAGGAACCTTAGGACCACGTCTAGATTCCAGCCTGGAGTAGACAACCGACGTTCCTTAGAGGTCTCAAAAGACCTAAGGATGTCCTGCAGATCTTTGTTGGAGGAAAGATCCAAGCCTCTGTGGCGGAAAACCGCTGCCAACATACTTCTATAACCCTTGATCGTAGGAGCTGATAGGGATCTAACGTTCCTTAGATGTAACAGGAAGTCAGCAATTTGGGTTACAGTGGTACTGGTAGAGGAAACTGCATTGGCCCTGCACCAGCTTCGGAAGACTTCCCACTTAGATTGATAGACTCTGCGAGTGGATATCCTCCTTGCTCTGGAAATCGCTCTGGCTGCCTCCTTCGAAAAGCCTCTAGCTCTTGAGAGTCTTTCAATAGTCTGAAGGCAGTCAGACGAAGAGCGTGGAGGCTTGGGTGTACCTTCTTGACGTGAGGTTGACGCAGAAGGTCCACTCTTAGAGGGAGAGTCCTGGGAACGTCGACCAGCCATTGCAGTACCTCTGTGAACCATTCTCTTGCAGGCCAGAGGGGAGCAACCAACGTCAGCCGTGTCCCTTTGTGAGAGACGAACTTCTGAAGAACCCTGTTGATGATCTTGAACGGCGGGAATGCATACAGGTCGAGATGGGACCAATCCAGCAGAAAGGCATCCACGTGAACTGCTGCTGGGTCTGGAATCGGGGAACAGTACAATGGGAGCCTCTTGGTCATCGAGGTAGCGAACAGATCTATAGTTGGCTGACCCCACAGGGCCCAAAGTCTGTTGCAAACGTCCTTGTGAAGGGTCCACTCTGTGGGGATGACTTGACCCTTCCGGCTGAGGCGATCTGCCATGACGTTCATATCGCCCTGAATGAACCTCGTTGCCAGCGTGAGCTTTTGACTTTTTGACCAAATGAGGAGGTCCCTTGCGATCTCGAACAGCTTCCTCGAATGAGTCCCTCCCTGCTTGGAGATGTACGCCAAGGCTGTGGTGTTGTCGGAGTTCACCTCCACCACCTTGTTTAGCTGGAGGGACTTGAAGTTCATTAAGGCCAGATGAACCGCCAACAACTCCTTGCAATTGATATGAAGCGTTTTCTGTTCCTGATTCCATATCCCTGAGCATTCCTGTCCGTCCAATGTCGCGCCCCAGCCCGAGTCTGATGCGTCCGAGAAGAGATGATGGTCGGGGGTCTGAACAGCTAACGAAAGACCTTCCTTGAGAAGAATGCTGTCCTTCCACCACGTTAGAGTAGCCCTCATCTCTTTGGAAACAGGAATTGAGACCGTCTCGAGCGTCATATCCTTGTTCCAGTGAGCTGCCAGATGGTACTGAAGGGGGCGGAGGTGGAGTCTCCCTAACTCGATGAACAGGGCTAGCGATGAAAGAGTGCCTGTTAGACTCATCCACTGCCTCACCGAGCACCGGTTCCTCCTCAGCATGCTCAGGATGCACTCCAGGGCTTGGTTGATTCTTGGGGCCGACGGAAAAGCCCGAAAAGCTCGACTCTGAATCTCCATACCCAGGTAAACGATGGTCTGGGAAGGAACGAGCTGGGACTTCTCTAAATTGACCAGGAGGCCCAGTTCCTTGGTCAGATCCATAGTCCATCTGAGACTCTCCAGACAGCGACGACTTGTGGGAGCTCTTAAAAGCCAGTCGTCTAAATAAAGGGAGGCTCTGATGTCTGCCAAGTGAAGGAATTTCGCAATATTCCTCATCAGTCGCGTAAACACAAGAGGTGCCGTGGTCAGGCCAAAGCACAGGGCTTGGAACTGGTACACAACCTCTCCAAAGACGAATCTCAGAAAAGGTTGGGAGTCTGGATGGATGGGAACGTGAAAGTAGGCATCTTTCAGATCTAACGAGACCATCCAGTCCTCCTGCCTGACCGCTGCTAGGACCGACTTCGTCGTCTCCATTGTGAACGTCTGCTTGGTGACATAAGCATTGAGCGTACTAACGTCCAGCACCGGTCTCCAACCTCCTGTCTTCTTGGCCACCAGGAAGAGACGGTTGTAAAAGCCCGGGGAATGATGGTCCCGAACTATCACCACTGCCTCCTTCTGTAGCAGGAGCGACACCTCTTGTTGTAACGCTAGCCTCTTGTCCTTCTCCTTGTAGTTGGGAGAGAGGTTGATGGGAGAAGTGGTTAGAGGGGGATTGCGGCAGAACGGAATTCTGTAACCCTCCCTTAGCCACTTGACAGACTGAGCGTCTGCACCTCTGCTCTCCCAGGCTTGCCAGAAGGTCTTGAGTCTGGCTCCTACAGCTGTCTGGAGAGGAATGAAGTCAATGCTTGCTTTTCGTGGACTTGGCACCCTTCTTTGACTTGCCCCGGTTACTGTCTGCACGGGTACCTCCTCTACTGGAGGCTCTACCACGAAAGGGCGGAATGAATCTGGTAGCAGGTGTATCAGCCACAGGAGTGCGGTAAGATCTCGGCACGGAAGGTAAGGTTTTAGCCTTACGTGCTGAAGAAGCCATGAGGTCATGCGTATCTTTCTGGATAAGAGCCACAGCCATCCCCTTGATTAACTCCTCCGGAAACAGGTACTTGGAGAGAGGAGCAAACAGCAACTCTGACCTCTGACAAGGGGTGATACCAGTCGATAAGTAGGAGCATAGATGTTCCCTTTTCTTGAGGACTCCTGAGACAAAAATAGACGCAAGTTCGCCAGAACCATCGCGAATTGCTTTATCCATACTGGACATGAGTAGCATGGCCGAGTCTTTGTCAGAAGGAGCAGTCTTCCTGCTTAAAGACCCCAGGCACCAATCGAGGAAGTTAAAAATTTCGAAGGCGCGAAAGACTCCCTTCATCAAGTGGTCCAGTTCAGAAAAGGTCCAGCATACCTTCGAGCGTCTCATAGCCGACCTGCGGGGAGAGTCAACCAAACTTGAGAAGTCGGCCTGGGCAGAGGCAGGAACCCCCAAGCCAGGTTCCTCTCCCGTGGCATACCAGACGCCCGACTTAGAAGCCAGCTTAGGAGGAGGAAACACAAAAGAGGTCCTTCCCAGTTGCTGCTTGGACTGCAACCAATCCCCTAAACCCTCAAAGCTCTCCTTGATGATCTGGCGAGGACAAGCTTGGTGTAGGCAGGCGTAGTAGACTGCATGCCTAGAGAAAACTCGGAGGGAGGAGAACGAGGGGTTGCAGACACGAAGTGTTCAGGGTACAACTCTCTGAACAGAGCCAGGACCTTGCGAAAGTCTAAGGAAGGCGGTGAAGACTTGTGTCCTTCCACATCAGATGTAGGATCATCCAGATGAGCAGCTTCATCCTCAGAAACCTCATCGCCTGAGAGTTGAGTAGCGAGAGGTAAAGGCAGAGCGGCAGGCTGAATGGCTGAATCCTGCAGAACGGGTGCATGCGTACCTGCGGATCCGTCATCATGCCTCTGCTGAATAGACTGAGGGCTGGCAATGACAAAGGCAGAGGGCTGGAGTGAGGGAGGTTCTGCGGTGGTCTGAGGAGTAAGCGAAGTGGTCAGAAGCGAATGCTGGAAGGCATGAGGCTCATGCTGCATGGTATGCGGCTCATGCTGCATGGGATGAGGCTCATGCTGCGAAGAGTGCGGCTGCTGCATGGTAAGAGGCTCGTGCTGCATGCGTTGAGGAGGATGCCTCATAGCATGAGGCTCCTGCCTCAAAGGTTGCGCCTGCCTCAAGGGTTGAGGAGGTTGCTGCGCAGAGTGAGGCTCCTGCCTCAAGGGTTGAGGAGGTTGCCGCATAGCATGAGGCTGCTGCCTCATGGGTAGAGGAGGTTGCCGCATAGCATGAGGCTCCTGCCTCAAGGGTTGAGGAGGTTGCCGCATAGCATGAGGCTCCTGCCTCATGGGTAGAGGAGGTTGCTGCATAGAGCTGGAACCTGGCAACTCCCGATGCGGCAGCTCACGCATGGAAGCAGGAGGAGCCTCAAGAACATGCGTCTGGCAGGGAGGACTGCGCAGAGGAGGAGGAGCGCTCGCAGGAGGAGGGGTGTTAACCTTCTCTGCCTGATACTCCTGCATCAAAGCCGCAAGCTGAGACTGCATAGTCTGCAGCATAGACCACTTGGGGTCCACAGAAGTTGGAGCAGAGGCCTGTTGAGGCACCACTCTACCTCTCTTAGGAGGTGTGCAGTCATCAGATGACTGCGGCGAGTCCGAACTGGCCCAGTGGCTACACCTGGGCCGTTGGACTAGCTCGGAAGGGACCTTACGTTTGAGAGGTCGTGAGACCTGGGTCCAGCGTTTCCTCCTGGAAACCTCTTCCGCAGACGAGGAATTTAAGGGCTCATTCGTCTGGGAGTGGAAGTGACGATCTCTATCAGATACGCCCGCAACCACTGAGGATACAACTGTGCGCCGATCAAGGCCTGCCGAACCCTTTTGCCCTTCGACGTTGCTTCTCCCCTGGGCTTGGGAGCTTGCAAGAGGTCCCGGACTGGGAGGACGACTGGCACGCACAGAAGTATCCTCATGCGCAACACTGACACTGACACTAGGCACAGCACTGGCACTAACACTTCCCACTGCACTCTTCACTTTAAGTTCCTTGACATCTGCCAAGAGAAGATTGTGGTCACTAACTAACGACTCCACCTTATCACCAAGAGCCTGAATGGCACGCAACATATCCGTCATATCAGGCTGAGCACTCGTAGCAGGTTCGGGGGTCACCACCACAGGGGAAGGAAAAGGTTGAGGGGCATGGGGGGAGGAATAAACCAAAGAGCGAGAAGAACTCCTCCTAACTCTCTCCCTCTCTAACCTAGTTGTATATTTGAGGAATTCATTAAAATCGAATTCCGAAAGCCCAGCACATTCCCCACATCGATCTTCCAATTGACAGGATTTTCCCCTACAATCGGAACAAACGGTGTGAGGATCAACAGAGGCCTTCGGAAGACGCCTATTACAAGTCCTAACACTACATCGCCTAAATTTAGGAGCTTGAGAGTGGTCGGACATCTTGAATTTAGAGAACAGTCAAGGGGGAATTCCAAAGTCAAGCAAAGATCGTTAACCAATAAACCAAATTAATTCCAAAAGCTATCTAAGCTAAGGGAAAAGCTTCCTGTACAGCGAAGGCTAAATTTTAGAGCAAATACTTCACCAAAACCGTGAACAAAGACTCCAAAACAACAGCGTATCCATGTAGGTCTTGCCGGCGGCACGACAGAGGAAAAATTGAGGTCTTGTTGACAAGAAGTACTGGAGTACCTGACCACAGATGGCGCTGGTGAGTACACCCCCACCTGTATAAGCGATCGCTGGCGTATCCCGACCGTAGATTTCTGTCGGGCAACGGAGTTGACAGCTACATGATCATCGGGTAAGATTAATATTGAAAAATAAAGGGATTTTGACGAAGGAAAAATCTATTTCTGGGGAGAGACCTGTGACGCCCGGCGAAAAAGTCCTTCTTTGTACTTTTTCTGATATAAATCTTCCAAATATACCAGAGAAAATTAAAAGCATGGAATGCAGAGGTTACAACCCTCGCGCGAGCACCTTGTTGGTGTCGTATATCTAAAAAGGGCGTTTGTAAAACACTATTCACAGGCTGTCTCCCATTTAGATAATCCCTTCATCAAAGGGGGAGGGCCGTGACAGGCCCTAGAGAATACAGTTGGGATACCCTACCGACACCTACCACTCGCGCTCACCAGGTCATCCTTCTGCAAGAACATATGGCTTGGCAAGGAAAAGGGTGGGTCCGTACAAAAATAATCGGGAAGGGTTTCGCCGGGCGTCACAGGTCTCTCCCCAGAAATAGATTTTTCCTTCGTCAAAATCCCTTTTCTGGGTCGACCTGTGACGTCCGGCGAAAAGGTACCAGAGAATGCCTTCCAAGCCCAATAAAATAATAACATAATGAGGAGAATACAATCACCATGTACGACAATACTATGATATAATAAAGTAATCGTCCAATTACCAACCAGCCAAATGACATAGGGAACGTAAGGTTAAATAATAATGACGACAAGGAACCAACTGAGTGTCGAATCGCAAAAGTCATCAAACCTTACATGTCTAAGTATATCTAAACATTAAAGGAACGGTAACTACAATAACAGTTAAACCATAGGAATTAAACATGGCAAATATCATAGGGCTAACGAACTACCAAGGAGAGCGGCGACGTGGTGTGAGTGGTGGGTAGGAGGGAGAAGAGAAGAGATGGAAGAAAGGAAGAAGAGGAGATTAATGGGGAGAGATAAGGCTCCCCTCTGCCATCGTCGGGTATTTAAGGGCCTGTAAGATCTTTAGATATTGGCGTTTGACAACCATAGGGGATTTCCAACCCGTATATTTTTTAAAATCATCAAAGTCCCTGTTCTGGAAGTCATTGTTGGAGGCATTTACTGTCCGTATATCATGAGCCTGGGGAAATGATTCCGGATTAGTATGTTTAATGAAGTAGAGGATTTGTTGCCTGATACCGTGAATGGAAATAGTACCTCCTTGTTCCCTGATAACCAAGGGGCCAGACGAGCGGGTGGCAGTTCTAGCTAAAAAGGGGCTTGAGAGTGTGACTGTACACGGAGAAAAATCCTGGGGATGAAGAATAATCTTCCGAGAGGAGCACCTATTTTGCGGATCCTCATTTTTTAGCTAGGGAAGCTTTGTCTGGAAAAGGAGTACTTCGGCTGAAGGGAGGAAATCTATGTTTTCCGGGTTTCGTGAGAGCTGCTAGTTCTGATGTTCCATCACCTGAGGCCATAGCCGTTAGAAATAAAGTCTTCCTAAGAAGAGTGATATAAGAGCAGGATTCATTGTCCGTGTCCATCGCAAGTTTGAGAACACCGTTCAGAGACCAAGAGTCCTTTTGTGGCCGAACCGAAGGTCGAAGCCTAGCACATGTTTTTGGGGTTGATGAGAAATAGGAATCAGCTAGGTTAATGTTGAACCCTACAAGGTAGATCTTCTTCAAAGCTGACTTGATGGTGGTTAAAGTGCTAACTGTTAGGCCTTTGTCAAATAGGAACCTCAAGAAAGAGATGGCTAAATGCGGGGACATACGAGTATGGTCTGCACTCTTAGGGGACCTACTAGTTGTTAACGGCCGAATCATATTGGCGAATTGTCGAGTCCCTTTTTTGTCCCATTCGATGAAGAGATCGTTTCCGGTTCAATGTTCGCATCTCTACGAGCTGCCAACTTCCTGTAGTCCACAAAGTTAGAGTTTTGGCTATCTTTGAGTAATCTGACACAGTGAGTTTGGATACTCGGGTCAGTTTGAGGAACGGGATCCGGATGGGACTGAGTTTCAACTCGAGGAGGAGAGGAAACCAACTGTTCTTGGCCAGTGAGGTGGTACTAAAGCCACTGCGCCCCGGAAGGAGCGTAGTTTGTGTAAAAGTTTTTAGAAGATTCCCTGGGGGAGATAGGGAAATCTTCTTCTAATGGTTCCAATCCCGGGGTAATGCGTCCATGGCATAAGCCCGAGGGTCCAGGGTTGGGGTCACATAACAAGGAAGTTAGTGATTCATCTGAGTTGCGAATAGATCTACCTGGAGGCCTGGAACGAGCCTGAGTATCCACCGGAATGAAATTATGTCTAGAGACCATTCTGACTCCAGTGGATCCGTCCTGGATAGTGAGTCCGCTCTCACATTCTGGCCTCCCGCTAGGTGAGGTGCTGACAGGAACCAGTTCTCTTCTGTTGCCCAGTCGAAGATAGTGACCAGGATCTGATTCAGGTTGGGTGACTTGGATCCTCCCCTGTTGACGTAGTGTACTGCGTCTGTGCTGTCTGACACTACTCTGATGTGGGTCGACCTCGGAGGAGAGTCTCTCTTCAGGGTCAAGAACACTGCCATGGCTTTGAGAACAATGATATGGGACTGTTTCATGGAGAGTGACCAAGAACCTGAAACATCTGATGTTCGGAGTAATCCCCCCCATCCACTTAGAGACGCGGCTGTATGGAATGTCACTTGTGGAGGTGGGAATTGTAGAGGAACCGATTTGGAGAGGTCCTTCGGTTCGGACCATGGGCGTAGTCTCATTTTCAAGACAGAGGGGACCTTCGAGACCATGTCTCTTATAGGTACTGTAGCTCTCTTTCTCCAAACTCGATTGATGTCTTTGAGTTTGGCTTTTATTAGATCTGTTACTGAAGTGAATTGGAAAAGTCCGAGGATACTTTCTAAGGCTCTTCAGACACCTGTTTGTGTTTGAGAAAATTTTTTGATCTTGGAAACTATTCCTCTTACCTTTTGGAAGGGAGAGACAACGTGTGCTTCGAAAGGTCCCACTGAATGGCTAACCATTCTAAGCGGACTGATGGTTGCAGGCGAGATTTTTTTTGGAGATTGACCCGAAATCACAGGTTGTCGAGAAATTGAAATAATTCCTTCGTAGCTCTGTTGCCTTCTATGACCGGCCGGGCCCAAATGAGCCAACCGGCCAGATAAGCAATGATCTGTATCTCTTGGTTCCTGAGTTGTTCTAACACTCTCTCTCCCAGTTTCGTGAATATCCTGGGATCAATGTTGAGGCCAAAGGGCATGTCTTGAACACAAAGGCTTTCCTGCTTAGGCGGAAACCCAGATAAGAAGAGAAGTTTCGAGCTAAAGGCGCAAGATAATAGTCGTCGGTAAGATCGACAGAGGTGGTGACGGTCCTACAGGGAAGTAAGGTCCGTACCTGAGAGATAGTCAACATCCGGAACTTGTCGCAGAGAATGTAAGAGTTTAGCTTGACAAGTCCAGGTCCACTCTCAATGCCGCCAAGCCTTTTCGGAATTGTGAACAGGTGGCTTTGGAACTTCAGTGATCGATCCCGTTTGATTGCTTCTTCTTGAGTAACCCTGTGGTGTACTCTTCCAGGATGGGAGTGGATTTCTGGGAGAAGGTCACTGGTGGAGGAGGAGGACCTTGTGGCCATTTTCACCTCAAACCTTTAGAGATTATGCTATGAGCCCACAGACCGAAGGTCCAATGGTCTCAAAAGTGGTAAAGTCTACCCCCTACCGGGACCACCGCGTTGTGAGGGGGTGAATCTAGGTACTTTCCTTCTCCGAGCCCCCTTTTTTCTAGGTCCGTCTCGATGTCGAGACTGTCTTCTACTCCTGTAGCTTCCTCTCTGGTGTCCACGAGAGGAGCCTGAGGGTTCGGATCTAGGGCTGTATGCAGGTAAAACATCCCAACGGGGTTGGGCTGTGTACCTGGTGAATCAGTGAGGTAGACCACCTGATGAGGGGGATTTGGATGCATAGACGTCGAATCAGAGGGAGGCTGTGATGACGAGTGGGTAACCGACTATCGATTCCTGTCTGATAGAGGCCTCAGACAGAACGTATTTCCCACAACTAACCCGATCAGACCATCAAACGTGTAGGTCGAATTGGAAGGGCAGATCTTGGAATTATCGTACCCCCCAGACTGACAACATCCTGGTCCAGACAGATCGGGCCTGCCCTTTAGGAAATAATACTGTTACCTTCGGTACCTTGTCTAACCTAACCAAGGCAATCTCTTTCAATCGAACGAATCCGTTGAACGGGAATTCTAGTACCTGGGAGTAAATTCTAGGTCCCCCAGAGGGAGGACGTCTATGCCATCCAGATTTATGGTACCATCTATATATGGAACATGTAAGGCAAATCTCTATGCGTTGTTTTTATCGAAGGAGGTTACTTCGATATGCCTGGGGCTGTAGGGGGAAACTTCTGAGTTCCTGAACGGATCCGACTCACTACCATACTTTTGAGCTCCGTCATAGCCCCTTGGTTTTCCCTAGAATGTGTTGCTTTTAGCAGTCACGGTTTATGCAGGGTAACATGAACATCAGGATCCATTAAGGGTCCTAGGTCGGTGACATAGGTAATTGCAAAGCTGAAGGCTCAAAATTCATCCCCACCTACCTGCCCGTCCATGGGGTCGTCGTCCAACCTTAGAGAGGACACTCTGAGGAGATAGGGACCTCTAGATGGAGCATTTCTTCCCAACCTTGATAACCAAGGGCGGAGAGCCTCTCTTGCAGGCCAGAGAGATTCATCATCATCCTGACGGGAACCATGTAGGCGAACCTTCTGTAAAAGAAAGGGGACATAAGTCTGGATGTTCCTTGAACTTTGGTTAGTGATCCTATTCACAGGCTGGGATCAGCTGTATAACTCATAAAAATCAATTTTAAAGAAAAATCATTTAATGTACTATCTTTTGGGGTATAGTTCGACACTTGTATTCATGAAATGTGACACTGTTGGCGCATCCGCCACAGGTTGGCCACCCCTGACTCAGACGTTCAGAACCGGGTCTAACATTATTTACTGGCTATTAGTATTCTATTGATTCATCTGTTCACTGACCAGAGTTTCAAGGAACAGTAGATAGCCTCTCATGGCATGGTTAGTCTCGACCCGGCCCTTCATTAGAAGGGGCCAACGTTTGGTTCCCAGTACTGAGTGGAAACTTATTTCTATTTGAACACTATGTTGTATGGATATTTATTCATATTTAGGCATAGTTAGAATTGAATATGCATAAATATAGGCATAATCAATTTATTTCTATTTGAACACGATGTTGTATGAATATTTATTCATATTTAGGTATAGTTAGAATTGAATATGCACAAATATAAGCACAATCAATTTATTTCTATTTGAACACTATGTTGTATGGATATTTATTCATATTTAGGCATAGTTAGAATTGAAAATGCATAAATATAGGCATAATCAATTTATTTCTATTTGAACACGATGTTGTATGGATATTTATCCATATTTATACCTAGTTAGAATTAAATATATGCATAAATATAGGCATAGTTATGTTCATATATTTTTATTTGGACTTTCAAGAATAACTAATGAATATTACCAACGCAAATTCAAAGTGTCATTAAAGTAAGTACAGTTTACTTTGTAGTCATGTTAAATCCTTTCCTTTACAGCAAAAACAAGAGATTGGCCACCCGTGGTCTGAGTGATCTCTGTCTGTACCAGAGCTCCGGTAACAATCCCCGGTACAAAGGTCCGTCATAGTGACAACGTGAACACCAGAGGAAAACTAATATTAACCTCAATGCTGATCGCCTGTACGATATCCGGTTAAGCCGGAGATTCGATGAAAAGGATCGTAATAACGATATTGTGATTATTCATGAAAAAGGGTTCATACCCTGATTCTGATCGTCTGATTGATCTCTGTTTGTAACGGAGAACTAGTGACAAAGGTCCGTCATCGTGAAAACGTGATCCTCAGCGGTACGATAACATTCTCTAATACTGAATGTTTGTGTTATCTCCAGTGAAGCCGGAGATTCGATGAAAAAGGGACCGTAATAATGAAACTGTGAAGTCTTCATCGGTATCACATTGTTAACTCCGGTTCTGGCCGTCTGCTTGATCTCTGTTTGTACCGGAGATCCGGTAGCAAAGGCCCGTCACCGTGATATCGTGACCGTTCCCGGTACGATAACATTAACCTCAATGAATGATTGTGTTATCTCCCGTGAAGCCGGCCGTAACGGTGTAATTATGATCAAACATGACAAAGGTTCGTGTGTAAAAGGCTTCAGCCGGAGTCCGAGTGCCGGATTTCACCGTTGCACTCCAAAAATCTGCTCCTGAACGTTAACTAGTTCTCACCCAATGAGTATCCATATAGCGGAGCATAACTCAAGGCGGAGCTAAGCATAACTCACGGAGCTAAGGGTGTCGGTATAAAACGACCCCAATTAATGACTCATACACTAACGTACCTATTAATAGTGTTAGCTATATTAACAGTAACCACATCAATAAAAACGTTTATAATATTAAACGTACTATCATCAACTCTGATACTAAGAGGAGGCCTGAATAACTCGTGATCGTATAAAAACGGAGAACGGGAAATTCACCTCTCTTACTCGAGCTAACAAAGAAAACGAGAGAAGGGATAACTCATATCTGTAGAACAGGGAACGAGCAGTCTCTGTTTTCGCTCTCAAGGTTACATAATAAAAAAAAAAAAAAAAAAAAAAAAAAAAAACTAACATCACACAATAAAACAAGAACATTAATAAAATTGATTGCTTTTCTTAGTAATAACCAAGAACGAAGAATAACGACAACGTAACAAATAAACATGGATATAGTCTAAATCGAAGCCTCTGAGGCGAGTAAAAACTAACAGACTAAATCGCTAAACTTTAATTCGCTATTCTTTAAATCGCTATTCTTCGTAGGTCCAAATTGGACTTGCAAGCAAATAAATACCATAGTAAAAATTAATGATAACACTAAAAGGCCATAAAACGTAAGTGATATAACCTAGATGACAGAGTACCAGATGGGCAAAATTAACTAGAATATTTACCGAAGCGAACATAACCCAAAATGGCTGCCGATACCTCGGCCGGACAATCGCTTCCAAAACTAAAAACCACCATATTGGAAACAGAACAAATGCCCGGTACTGTCAAAAGCTGCCAAAACAAACTATGGTACTTAACATTGGTAAGGGTGAAGTATCAACGTCAGTCATGTTGAATTAACGACAATCACTTCGAAAAACACTGGGCAAAAAACTTATCAACTTTGCGGTCAAGTCCAAAACAGAAGGATGACCTGGTGAGCGCGAGTGGTAGGTGTCGGTAGGGTATCCCAACTGTATTCTCTAGGGCCTGTCACGGCCCTCCCCCTTTGATGAAGGGATTATCTAAATGGGAGACAGCCTGTGAATAGTGTTTTACAAACGCCCTTTTTAGATATACGACACCAACAAGGTGCTCGCGCGAGGGTTGTAACCTCTGCATTCCATGCTTTTAATTTTCTCTGGTATATTTGGAAGATTTATATCAGAAAAAGTACAAAGAAGGACTTTTTCGCCGGACGTCACAGGTCGACCCAGAAATTGTTATTACCTTACTGTACTGTGCAATTCACAGTACACCAAATAAAAAACCTGCGTACTATTCATAGTACATCCTGTAGTCTACCTATCTAGCATGTACTTCTAAGTATTCTTTTCACTTATGCCAACGGAAATCGAATTGAAGTTTTAATAATAAAATTTATATCAGTACATAACTGCGGTTCACATAGCTTCCTTGTTGAAGCTCTATTTTATTTCAATATTTATCTTTAAAACCTTAAAATAATTCTTACTCTCCATCATTCCAATTACATTCCACACTCTTCGTATGTTATGGTTAAATATGCCATCTGTGAGGCTCTGGGAAACAGTCTCAGCTAAGGTACACTTCATTTTTAAAGTCAAACTCAAACTCCAAAAACCTCTTGACATCATTAATCAGCAGAGATTTAAGGACACTAGGTGAACGACAGGTAAGTATTGATATAATAGAATTTACTCAGGAATCTTACTGTGGTTCACCAAACTAAATCCTACACTCTTACTGAGTTGAGTCAGAGAGGAAAAAGGCCTAGAGATATTATCCTAAACTAAAACACTGCACAAATTCCCCTGAAAGAGTTCAAATTGAAGTTACTTCTTCAACTGTAAGAGGAACTTCTTCTTTTCCTTTTGCAATACAGTGTGATACCTCATAGATAAAAAAAAATACAATTGCCATAAGGGCAGAGAAAATAACTTTGAATCTTAAGCGAGTCTATGGTTATCATGAAACTATACAATATATATAATACTCAATTAAACCAAAATATCAACTGTTGCTACTATAGGACCTAAAGGCCAGACATCTTTATAAAATAAAAAAAGTTTCCTTCAAATTGAGATGGGCAAATCCTTATTTGGTACGCCACCGAGCTGTTGCCAAGACCCTTTCCTAAGAAATAAATTGAAGTAGAAGCACTCATATATGAACTCTTCCTTTTAAGCCCTGCCGATGGCTTGAATTTACCCCAATATGCATTTCAGCTACTAAACTTTAATAAGGAAGGACATAGCATTCTTACAAAAGGGGGTGCTCAGACAAGCAAACCCCATAAAATAAATTAGGCACTTTTTCCTTATGCAATATGTTTCGTCTAAATACACATTAACAGTAATAATTGGACATAAAAACCCATCTTTTGAATCCCTGCTCACTTTTTGTCTTAATGAGGGAATTTGGAAAAATCTAGGTAAAGATTTATATCATTCATGGCCTTAAACCTTCTTAAGGTGAATCAGTTGAAGAGCACAGCAGTTTAAAGGCCTGTAATAATCTAGGGATTGTGTTTGATCACTAACAGACAAGTATCATCTTACAAGAGAGAATTTGTAAGCATAACGAATGTACTGATCGCTAGCAGGAAAGAGCCCATGAGTGCTTCAAGGAGAGCATATATGAGCGCACGGAGGAATACACGTATGAACGGGTGAGGGCAAACAAATATAAGCTCTAAGAAGTGAGCGCATATGCTCGCAAACTGGAGGATGCACTGAGCGTGACCTAGCGATTGCTTTTGAGTGTGAGCCTAATCCATTTTGGGGAAAAACGAGCATAAGATTTCCAGATCTGACTAGCATGCACTTAATGGGAAGCTTGCGCGCATACCGAATCTCTTGTTCTGAACCGAGATGGTCTAGACACTAGAAGGACAATCTTCGGAGGAGGATGGAGAGGGAACATTCACTGTGAAGGCAGATTCCCTTGGGGAGTACTGTGAGTTTCCACTCCTCTTAGCCTCAGGGAAGAATTAATCATTCACTTTCTTAAAGATGAAGTTGACGAAGTAAATTTGGAAGGTGAGGATCTGTCATCATCCCCTCTGACAAACCTGGGGGATTGACGCCGGTCCTTAGCTTATGTGGGAGATTTTGGAGAAGGTTTGTGGGTGAGGAAGCTTTAGGTTTAGCGATCGCTAAAGCTAACATAATCCTCTTCACTGACGGGATGCCCTCCAACCCTAAGGATAGCCACAATATAGGGCGTTGTCTCTCACTGGACCATAATCTGAAAAGTTGTCAGGGTTACTCTGAACTAGCCTGGGACTACCTGCCTCTCTAGGGTAAGCTGGTAGGACCAACTCCCTCGTGCATCGAGGTTATTTCAAGGTCGCCATCCAGATCCATCCCCCTACTGGAGAGGGAGGCAGTAGCAGTACAGGGTTTAGTAGGCTGAGTACCAGAGGAAGGAGAGAGGGAGATTTAGAAGAAATCTTAAGACTTCTAGAAAGACTGAGAAGTATCTCACTTGGCTTTCTTTCTCTTCCTCTGGCCCTCCCTGATCCTAGGGCATTGTCCTACTAGCTGGCAATGTCATTGTCACTTGCCTAGGTCATTCATGAGTGGCCTTTAAACCTTAAAAACCCAGTTTGCCTATAAACCTCAGTGGATGAACTCCAAAAGGCTATTTGGTGAGCTAGTAGGAGCTATGCTTCTCCACAACCAACCTGTAACTATCAACAACTCGTTATAAATAAGTTGTGTTTCCCGCTTCACTAAAATCACATTCCTATCAAAGGAAAATGGTCTGTATCCGTGTAGGAATGGACAAAAAATTGTACTGACTTGAAGGTTTAAAGGCCACTCATGAATGCAGAGGCAAGGGATAGTGACAGTGCCCTGGCTAGCAGGACAATGTCCTGGAGACTGACCAAATATACCAGTACATATAAGTTCCCAAGCCCCTCCACCCAACTAAGGACCAGGGAGGGCCAAACAGTGGATGCTGATGATTCACAAAGTAGACCTATAGTCACCCCCCAAAACTACTATCCTTAGCTAAGATAGCAGACCCAATAAGAAACTATCAAGTTTGAGGAGGACTCGAAAAGCAGTCTGGCGATCGTCTGCTAGGAACTTTTCCAGTAGATCACCACAACCCTAAAAGCATGACTGTATGAAAAGACCATCCGGACAGGAGAGTTTGGACGTAAAATATGAAGCACATGACAAAGCTGAGATTGTTTATTGTTTATCTTAAGAGTGTTGTAGATGACGTTCTCAACCATAACATGTGAGGAAGGGAAGACAAAATCGTGGAGAGGAAAATATTCTAATTCTTAATGATGAGAAAGCTAAATGAACCCTACGTAACTTTCACTGAGATAATACTCTACTTTCTTTTTATTATGATTTAAGCTCAATTATAAAATGAATAAATATACAGATATTCCTAACAGCATTAAGGGCTACATAATACATTACGGTACTTATTCTCGGTTCTGTTATTACAAGGAGTCCAAGTTGACGTTTTTATAAGATTTGATGCACATGATTTAATGATATTAAAAATCTATTAAAATTTCTAAGGATTCACATAAGCCTTGGCCACATATAATTGAAAAATAAAAAATTTATCTAAAAATGTTATTTTCATTAGTAAAATAAATTTTTGAATATACTTACCCGATGATCATGTAGCTGTCAACTCTGTTGCCCGACAGAAATATACGGTCGGGATACGCCAGCGATCGCTATACAGGTGGGGGTGTACACAACAGCGCCATCTGTGAGCAGGTACTCAAGTACTTCTTGTCAACAGGAACTCAATTTTCTCCTCGGTCCACTGGTTCTCTATGGGGAGGAAGGGCGGGTCCTTAAATTCATGATCATCGGGTAAGTATATTCAAAAATTTATTTTACTAATGAAAATAACATTTTTCAATATTAATCTTACCCGATGATCATGTAGCTGATTCACACCCAGGGTGGTGGGTGGAGACCAGCATACATGTTAACAAAGAAGCTAAGTATCCCGTATTTTATTTTATTAGTTATTCAAAAATAACATAAAATAAATAAGTACCTGGTAAGGAAGACGACTTGAACCATTACTCTGCCTTTATTAAGTACGTCTTCCTTACTGAGCGTAGCGGTCCTCTTAGGATGCTGAACGACTCTTAGGTGCTGAAGTATAAAGGGCTGCAACCCATACTAAAGGACCTCATCACAACCTCTAACCTCGGCGCTTCTCAAGAAAGAATTGACCACCCGCCAAATCAACAAGGATGCGGAAGGCTTCTTAGCCGACCGTACAACCCATAAAAAGTATTCAAGAGAAAGGTTAAAAAGGTTATGGGATTATGGGAATGTAGTGGCTGAGCCCTCACCTACTACTGCACTCGCTGCTACGAATGGTCCCAGGGTGTAGCAGTTCTCGTAAAGAGACTGGACATCTTTGAGATAGAATGATGCGAACACTGACTTGCTTCTCCAATAGGTTGCATCCATAACACTCTGCAGAGAACGGTTCTGTTTGAAGGCCACTGAAGTAGCCACAGCTCTCACTTCATGTGTCCTTACCTTCAGCAAAGCAAGGTCTTCTTCCTTCAGATGAGAATGTGCTTCCCTAATCAGAAGCCTGATGTAGTAAGAAACTGAGTTCTTAGACATTGGAAGAGAAGGCTTCTTGATAGCACACCATAAGGCTTCTGATTGTCCTCGTAAAGGTTTTGACCTTTTTAGATAGTACCTAAGAGCTCTAACTGGGCAAAGTACTCTCTCCAGTTCGTTCCCCACCAAGTTGGACAGGCTTGGGATCTCGAACGACTTAGGCCAAGGACGTGAAGGAAGCTCGTTTTTAGCAAAAAACCGAGCTGCAAGGAACATGTAGCCGTTTCAGATGTGAAAACTATGTTCCTGCTGAAGGCGTGGATCTCACTTACTCTTTTAGCTGTTGCCAAGCACACGAGGAAAAGAGTTTTTAATGTGAGGTCCTTAAAAGAGGCTGATTGGAGAGGTTCAAATCTTGATGACATAAGGAACCTTAGGACCACGTCTAGATTCCAGCCTGGAGTGGACAACCGACGTTCCTTTGAGGTCTCAAAAGACCTAAGGAGGTCCTGTAGATCTTTGTTGGTGGAAAGATCCAACCCTCTGTGGCGGAAAACCGCTGCCAACATACTTCTGTAACCCTTGATCGTAGGAGCTGAAAGGGATCTTACGTTCCTTAGATGTAACAGGAAGTCAGCAATCTGGGTTACAGTGGTACTGGTTGAGGAAACTGCATTGGCCTTGCACCAGCTTCGGAAGACTTCCCATTTAGACTGATAGACTCTGAGAGTGGATGTCCTCCTTGCTCTGGCAATCGCTCTGGCTGCCTCCTTCGAAAAGCCTCTAGCTCTTGAGAGTCTTTCGATAGTCTGAAGGCAGTCAGACGAAGAGCGTGGAGGTTTGGGTGTACCTTCTTTACGTGAGGTTGACGTAGAAGGTCCACTCTTAGAGGAAGAGTCCTGGGAATGTCGACCAGCCATTGCAGTACCTCTGAGAACCATTCTCTCGCGGGCCAGAGGGGAGCAACCAACATCAGCCGTGTCCCTTTGTGAGAGGCGAACTTCTGAAGTACCCTGTTGACAATCTTGAACGGCGGGAATGCATACAGGTCGAGATGGGACCAATCCAGCAGAAAAGCATCCACGTGAACTGCTGCTGGGTCTGGAATCGGAGAACAATACAACGGGAGCCTCTAGGTCATCGAGGTAGCGAACAGATCTATGGTTGGCTGCCCTCACAGGGCCCAAAGTCTGCTGCAAACATTCTTGTGAAGGGTCCACTCTGTGGGGATGACCTGACCCTTCCGGCTGAGGCGATCTGCCATGACATTCATATCGCCCTGAATGAACCTCGTTACCAGCGTGAGCTTTCGATCTTTTGACCAGATGAGGAGGTCCCTTGCGATCTAGAACAACTTCCTCGAATGAGTCCCTCCCTGCTTGGAGATGTAAGCCAAGGCTGTGGTGTTGTCGGAGTCCACCTCCACCACCTTGTTTAGCTGGAGGGACTTGAAGTTTATCAAGGCCAGATGAACCGCCAACAACTCCTTGCAATTGATGTGAAGTGTCCTTTGCTCCTGATTCCATGTTCCCGAGCATTCCTGTCCGTCCAATGTCGCACCCCAGCCCGTGTCTGATGCGTCCGAGAAGAGACGGCGGTCGGGGTTCTGAACAGCCAAAGGTAGACCTTCCTTGAGAAGAAAGCTGTTCTTCCACCACGTTAGAGTAGACCTCATCTCTTCGGAAATAGAAACTGAGACCGTCTCTAGCGTCATGTCCTTTATCCAGTGAGCAGCTAGATGATACTGAAGGGGGCGGAGGTGGAGTCTCCCTAACTCGATGAACAGGGCCAGCGATGAAAGTGTCCCTGTTAGACTCATCCACTGCCTGACTGAGCATCGGTTCCTTCTCAGCATGCTCTGGATGCATTCTAGGGCTTGGTTGATCCTTGGGGCCGACGGAAAAGCCCGAAAAACTCGACTCTGAATCTCCATACCCAGGTAGACAATGGTCTGGGATGGGACGAGCTGGGACTTCTCTAAATTGACCAGGAGGCCCAGTTCCTTGGTCAGATCCATAGTCCATCTGAGATTCTCCAGACAGCGACGACTTGTGGGAGCTCTTAAAAGCCAGTCGTCTGACGGAGCCGGACACAAGATCATGGTACTGCTGCACAGTCTGTGAACTGTCAACCATGGGGAAGCGAGGAAGTACAGCGACAACCCGAAACTGTCTAGACTGTCTGGGTAGTACAGACAACTCCTTATCGGGTTGCTGAGGTTGCCGCACTGCGTCACAACAAGTCACCTCTGCTGGTTGTTGAACGTCTTCCCAGTGACACACTGACTCCGTAAAAAAAAATTCTCTATCAAGGACTAAGCTTGGACTGCATGTCTTGCAACAAAGCTCAAGGTCTATGGGAGCAGGTGTGGCAACAGACGGGGTTAGCGACTGAAGCGGAACCATTTACCCTCCCTGGAAGCATGTTATGCTTAAATAAAAGTCCATAGGAGGCTAAGCAGCTTAAGGCTCCTCTCCAAATGACAGAGTCCTCAAGGGAATATCAGAAGGAGGGAGAACAGCACTTTCTCATCTACAGGAACCATATCCGAGAAAAGCTAAGTTCTCTCAGTGAGGGTTTCACTGGTGCAAAAGCAGCAGACCAGAAGGCAACGTTATGAAACTGCTTGACAGTCTGTGAACTGTCAAAAACTGAACTGTCAACCACAACAGGAGCGTGAGGACATACAGCACTGGTGTATAAGTAGCAGACCAGAAGGCAACGTCATGTAACTGCATGACAGTTTGTGAGTTGGCAACAACCAAAGATGTGTGGGGAAGCCTCAACTCCTGCCTGACTAGTTTGCTGCTGGCGAGTGGTGGTAACCACAGTGTGTTGCGGAGGCTGACACACCGTGTCAAAACACGGCAGCTTGTGGTAGCTCCCGCACGGCAACGGAGTGCTCTGTGTGTGGGAGTCATCATACATCTGGCAGGGTTGACTGTATATGGGTGGAGGAGCTCTCACAACAAGAGTGTGAGAGCATGAAGCCATGCCGGGCGCACAACCGTGGGAGGTGTAGGCCCACGGGTGCATCGTCAACCTTCTCCGCAGTCGGAGTGTGGGAGCTGGCAACAACAAAAGCAGAGTGCTGGTGCGTGGGAGGGGCTGCGGTGGGTTGAGGAGCATGCTGTAAGGTATGCAGAGCATGCTGTAAGGTATGCAGAGCATGCTGTAAGGAATGCAGAGCATGCTGTAAGGTATGCAGAGTATGCTGTAAGGTATGCAGAGCATGCGGTATGGTATGCAGAGCATGAGGTAAGGCATGCGGCTCATGCTGCATGGTATGCGGCTCATGCTGCTTGGTATGCGGCTCATGCTGCATGGTATGCGGAGCATGCTGTAAGGTCTGCAGAGCATGCTGCATGGGCTGAGGAGAATGCCGCATAGTGCTGGAACCCGGCAACTCCTGATGCGGCAGCTCACGCATGTTAGCAGATGGTGCAGCAAGAACATGCGTCTGGCAGTGAGGACTGCGCATCGGTGGAGGAGCTCTCACAGGTGTGGTGTGGGAGCAGGCAGCCACAGTATCTGCTGAGCGCACAACCTCGGCGGGTTGTAGGTAAACAGGCTGCATTGTCAACCTTCCAGCATGATACTCCTGCATGAAGGAGCAAGCTGAGACTGTATAGTCTGCAGCATGGACCACTAGGGTCTATGAAAGACAACAACAAACGGAGCTACTGTCCGTTGTGACTGAGGGTCTAAAACAGCTGGTGCGGCAACAGACGGAGTTACTGCCTGTTGCGGTACCACCTAGCCTCTCTTAGGAGGTGTGCAGTTGTCGTACTGCAGCGAGTCCGAACTGACCCAGTGGCTACACCTAGGCCGTTGGACTTGCGCGGAAGGGACCGACTTGCACTTAAAAGCTGCAAGATTTGGTCCATGGTTTCTGCGAGAAACCTCTTCCGCAGACGAGGAATAAATGGGCTCTCTCGTCTTTGTGTGGGTGGGGTGATCACGTCGGCAACGTGTGTAGATACACCCGAAACCACAGAGGGAAACGTCTGTTCGTCGATCAAGGCCTGAGGAACCCATAAGTCCTTCGACATTACTTCTCCCCTGGGCTTGGGAGCTTGTAAGAGGTATCGGACTAGGTGAACAACTGGCACGAACAGACGAACCCTCGAACGCAACACTGTAACACTTTGCGCATATCACTTTATCACTTTTGATTTTCTGTTTGCACTTATTTCACTGAACTCGAAACTTTAAGTGGTTTGTACCTGAAACACGCAATCCTATCCTTCATTAAAAGGTAGTAATTGCGAAAACAGTATTACAATGTAACAGAAAAACATAATGAAAGATAAAGAATTCAGTGGCTGGAAAAGAGACTAAACACTAGATCAAATAAACTACGTTTAAAATCTCTCACCGCATAAAGCCTGGGAACAAGAATAAAACTCTAGAAACGTTTTACCTTCTTCCCCTCTATCGACTAGGGAGAAGAGCAAAAAAAAAAAAAAAACGAGAACAACGTTACCCGCTTGAACGAAACTTTTATCCTCCTCTCTCTCCCTCCGTCTCTATCTCTCTCTCTCTCTCTCTCTTGACTTAGAACCTGAGAGATGAGCCCAATTATATATATCGTTAAAACATATTATTTGTTAAAGGAAAAAAACTGAAAGGTTTCCCAAATAAAAAGTTCCTTTATTAGAATTAAAACCATTTAAGCTAAGAAAGAATGAACGAAACGCTAGAATCGGTTTACTCTTACTGCAACGTGAAACCGTGAATACTCTCTCTCTATCGTAACGATAGAGCGCAAGTTGAACGTTCTGAACGTCAACAACTGCGGAGACTAAACAAAACGTTAGTTCAACTTTGAAAACAGTACGAGACTTATCAAAGAAAATCTTTCAAAAACATAAAATTAAAATAGCATAAATTCTTAACAGGAAAAACGATATGACGAGCTCAATGTTAATTAACTTCGGTTCCAAGTAAGGACCGCCTACTATTAGGAAAGGTCGCATATTTTTTTTTTTTTTTTTTTTTTTTTTTTTTTAAGGAAAGTTAATCGAAGAGGCCTATAAATGGCGGAGAGATATAAAATAAAAAGTGAAAGAGAGTCTATACTCTCTTCGACACCAACACTTCCGTCTAAGGGAAGGGTCGGCCATTTAAAAGTGAAAGAGAGTCCATACTCTCTTCGTCACCATAATTAATTCAAAATAATTCCAAAAGCTTGCTAAGCTAAAGATAAAGCTTCCTGAATAGCGAAGGCTAAACTCTAGAGCAAATACATCACCAAATCGTGAACAATAACTCCAGAATCAACAGCGTATCCAAGTAGGTCTAGCCGGAGGCACGACAGAGGAAAAATTGAGTTCTTGTTGACAAGAAGTACTTGAGTACCTGCTCACAGATGGCGCTGTTGTGTACACCCCCACCTGTATAGCGATCGCTGGCGTATCCCGACCGTAGATTTCTGTCGGGCAACAGAGTTGACAGCTACATGATCATCGGGTAAGATTAATATTGAAAAATCATGACACTTATATGAAAATAAATAGATTTTGAAATTGATACTGATATTTCATTTTTCATAGTATAGATACATCTGGAGAATTTTCAGACATTTTGTTGAATACTAAACTATGTACCTATTGCATAAGAATTCTAAATGAATCTATTCAAGTTCCTTGCTCAAAGAATTAATTACCAGATTGTAATCTACGACTAAGTCCTAAAAACTGTTAATGAATATCGGTTTAATAAGGTTACTTGCAACATAACTTCGCACTCCCCAAGGGAGATTAGTTCACCAAACGTTCAGCTGGGCTACACAAGGCAATAGAAGAGTTGGAAGACCCAGCCCTACATGGCTGAGGACTATGAAGAGCAAAGTAGGAGATGATGAATGGAAAAGTATTGAATTAAAAGCTAAATAGAGACGAATGGTGAAATCTAATCGAGGCCCTTTGCGTCAACAGGCGTAGGAGGAGATGATGATGATGATGATGATAATGATGAGTCATATTATGAATATTATCACTGTTACAGCCTACATAGCTACACCTAATGTGTTATGAATAAATAGCAACAGCCAAGCTCATATATACAGCAAAAGGAAGCAGATGTTGAAGGAATCCACGCATTTTTCGTAGGTAACGTTTTATTAGTTCTTTTCATCACAAAAAATATGTAGAATGGAATTTGAGCAAAAAGATCTTATTGCGATAATTCATTTTGCAAGAAGATGCAGAAAAAAAGTTCTTAAAAGCAAAAACTGCTGGTCATTGATTTATCAAAATATTTCCATATTAAAAACACATTCAAAATAAGCCTACAGCTAAAATAATGTACAAAAAGAGACACTACGAACTAATGTTAGCTTAGGATTTGGCTGAAAACATTCCAACCGCTTACAGTCATATTCTACTTTAGCATAAAATTTTATTATAAAAATAAATGTAATCTTCGTATGCTTGGCTCTACGCTAAATATTTTCTAATATTTAGAAAAGATCACTATTATCTTGTTCTCGTGGGTAGAAAAACTATACAGATAAATCCTTTTAACGTTTTTCTTTTGACAACTATTCCTTACCTCCGCCAACGAAGTTGGAAGGAGGTCATGTTTTTCCCCTGTTTGTGCATTTGTGTGTGTTTGTTTGTGAACAGCTTGCTGGCCACAAATCTTTCCCCTGTTTGTGCATTTGTGTGTGTTTGTTTGTGAACAGCTTGCAAGCCACAACTCTAATTGTTGAGTAATGAAACTTGCTTGGATTAACTGTTATGTAAAAAGCTGGAAATGATTAAATTTTGGAAGATCAGTCAGAGTCAAGCAAAATGTCCAATTCACGTAGTCAGCCATAAGTTTGGACATCGTTGTCACAGAGACTTCAAAGTCGGTTCATATTTGAGTGTATGAAAATCCACGCCAATTGATACATGCTAAGGTCAAAGGTCAATAAGCTGCCGCATGGAGGTCTGCGCTATACTCAGTGCCCCTCTTGTTAAAAAATGTTATAACCTCTTGATGTATATAATAAAACTTGAAACATTCTTTACTACAAAAATAAATTCCCATAAGTCTTTCAAAGACAGTACTGTATGTAATGTATCACAAACCCAAAGAAAAATGTTATTTTCATTAGTAAAATAAATTTTTGAATATACTTACCCGATAATCATGTAGCTGTCAACTCTGTTGCCGACAGAAATCTACGGTCGGGATACGCCAGCGATCGCTATACAGGTGGGGGTGAACACCACAGCGCCATCTGTGGTCAGGTACTCCAGTACTTCTTGTCAACACCACCTCAATTTTTTCCTCGATCCACTGGTTCTCTATGGGGAGGAAGGGTGGGTCAATTAAATCATGATTATCGGGTAAGTATATTCAAAAATTTATTTTACTAATGAAAATAACATTTTTCAATATTAATCTTACCCGATAATCATGTAGCTGATTCACACCCAGGGTGGTGGGTGGAGACCAGCATACATGTTAACAAAGAAGCTAAGTATCCCGTATTTTATTTTATTAGTTATTCAAAAATAACATAAAATAAATAAGTACCTGGTAAGGAAGACGACTTGAACCATTACTCTGCCTTTATTAAGTACGTCTTTCTTACTGAGCGTAGCTGTCCTCTTAGGATGCTGAACGACTCTTAGGTGCTGAAGTATAAAGGGCTGCAACCCATACTAAAGGACCTCATCACAACCTTAAACCTCGGCGCTTCTCAAGAAAGAATTGACCACCCGCCAAATCAACAAGGATGTGGAAGGCTTCTTAGCCGACCGTACAACCCATAAAAAGTATTCAAGAGAAAGGTTAAAAAGGTTATGGGATTATGGGAATGTAGTGACTGAGCCCCCGCCTACTACTGCATTCGTTGCTACGAATGGTCCCAGGGTATAGCAGTTCTCGTAAAGAGACTGGACATCTTTGAGATAGAATGATGCGAACACTGACTTGCTTCTCCAATAGGGTGCATCCATAACACTCTGCAGAGAACGATTCTGTTTGAGGGCCACTGAAGTAGCCACAGCTCTCACTTCATGTGTCCTTACCTTCAGCAAAGCAAGGTCTTCTTCCTTCAGATGAGAATGTGCTTCCCTAATCAGGAGCCTGAATAGGTAAGAAACTGAGTTCTTAGACCTTGGAAGAGAAGGCTTCTTGATAGCACACCATAAGGCTTCTGATTGTCCTCGTAAAGGTTATGACCTTTTTAGATAGTACCTAAGAGCTCTAACTGGGCAAAGTACTCTCTCCAGTTCGTCCCCCACCAAGTTGGACAGGCTTGGGATCTCGAACGACTTAGGCCAAGGACGTGAAGGAAGCTCGTTTTAGCAAAAAACCGAGCTGCAAGGAACATGTAGCCGTTTCAGATGTGAAAACTATGTTCCTGCTGAAGGCGTGGATCTCACTTACTCTTTTAGCTGTTGTCAAGCACACGAGGAAAAGAGTTTTTAATGTGAGGTCCTTAAAAGAGGCTGATTGGAGAGGTTCAAATCTTGATGACATAAGGAACCTTAGGACCACGTCTAGATTCCAGCCTGGAGTGGACAACCGACGTTCCTTTGAGGTCTTAAAAGACCTAAGGAGGTCCTGTAGATCTTTGTTGGTGGAAAGATCCAAGCCTCTGTGGCGGAAAACCGCTGCCAACATACTTCTGTAACCCTTAATCGTAGGAGCTGAAAGGGATCTTACGTTCCTTAGATGTAACAGGAAGTCAGCAATCTGGGTTACAGTGGTACTGGATGAGGAAACTGCATTGGCCTTGTACCAGCTTCGGAAGACTTCCCCTTTAGACTGATAGACTCTGAGAGTGGATGTCCTCCTTGCTCTGGCAATCGCTCTGGCTGCCTCCTTCGAAAAGCCCCTAGCTCTTGAGAGTCTTTCGAAAGTCTGAAGGCAGTCAGACGAAGAGCGTGGAGGTTTGGATGTACCTTCTTTACGTGAGGTAGACGTAGAAGGTCCACTCCTAGAGGAAGAGTCCTGGGAATGTCGACCAGCCATTGCAGTACCTCTATGAACCATTCTCTCACGGGCCAGAGCGGAGCCAACCAACGTCAGCCGTGTCCCTTTGCGAGAGGCGAACTTCTGAAGTACCCTGTTGACAATCTTGAACGGCGGGAATGCATACAGGTCGAGATGGGACCAATCCAGTAGAAAAGCATCCACGTGAACTGCTGCTGGGTCTGGAATCGGAGAACAATACAACGGGAGCCTCTAGGTTATCGAGGTAGCGAACAGATCTATGGTTGGCTGACCCCACAGGGCCCAAAGTCTGCTGCAAACATTCTTGTGAAGGGTCCACTCTGTGGGGATGACCTGACCCTTCCGGCTAAGGCGATCTGCCATGACATTCATATCGCCCTGAATGAACCTCGTTACCAGCGTGAGCTTTCGATCTTTTAACCAGATGAGGAGGTCCCTTGCGATCTAGAACAACTTCCACGAATGAGTCCCTCCCTGCTTGGAGATGTAATCCAAGGCTGTGGTGTTGTCAGAGTCCACCTCCACCACCTTGTTAAGCTGGAGGGACTTGAAGTTTATCAAGGCCAGATGAACCGCCAACAGCTCCTTGCAATAGATGTGAAGTGTCCTTAGCTCCTGATTCCATGTTCCCGAGCATTCCTGTCCGTCCAAAGTCGCACCCCAGCCCGTGTCTGATGCGTCAGAGAAGAGACGGCGGTCGGGTTTCTGAACAGCCAAAGGTAGACTTCCTTGAGAAGAAAACTGTTCTTTCACCACGTGAGAGTAGACCTCCTCTCTTCGGAAACAGGAACTGAGATCGTCTCCAGCGTCATGTCCTTTATCCAGTGAGCCGCTAAATGATACTGAAGGGGGGGAGGTGGGGTCTCCCTAACTCGATGAACAGGGCCAGCGATGAAAGTGTCCCTGTTAGACTCATCCACTACCTGACTGAGCATCGGTTCCTTCTCAGCATGCTCTGGATGCAATCTAGGGCTTAGTATATCTTTGGGGCCGACGGAAAAGCCCGAAAAGCTCGAATCTGAAGATCCATACCCAGGTAGACAATGGTCTGGGATGGGACGAGCTGGGACTCCTCAAAATTGACCAGGAGGCCTAGTTCCTTGGTCAGATCCATAGTCCATCTGAGAATCTCCAGACAGCGACGACTTGTGGGAGCTCTTAAAAGCTAGTCGTCTGACGGAGCCGGACACAAGATCATGGTACTGCTGCACAGTCTGTGAACTGTCAACCATGGGGAAGCGAGGAAGTACAGTGACAACCCGAAGCTGTCTAGACTGTCTGGGTCGTACAGACAACTCCTTATCGGGTTGCTGAGGTTGCCGCACTGCGTCACAACAAGTCACTTCTGCTGGTTGTTGAACGTCTTCCCAGTGACACACTGACTCCGTAAACAAAAAATCCTCTAACAAGGACTAAGCTTGGACTGCATGTCTTGCAACACAGCTCAAGGTCTATGGGAGCAGGTGTGGTAACAGACGGGGTTAGCAACTGAAGTGGAACCATTACCCTCCCTGGAAGCATGCTATGCTTAAATAAAAGTCCATAGGAGGCTAAGCAGCTAAAGGCTTCTCTCCAAATGACAGAGTCCTCAAGGGAAAATCAGAAGGAGGGAGAATAGCACTTTCTCATCTACAGGAACCATATCCGAGAAAAGCTAAGTTCTCTCAGTGAAGGTTTCACTGGTGCAAAAGCAGCAGACTAGAAGGCAACGTTATGAAACTGCTTGACAGTCTAGTGAGTTGGCAACAACCAAAGATGTGTGACTGAGAAGCATGCGGTAAGGTATGCAGAGCATGCTGTATGCAGAGCATGCTGTATGTAGAGCATGCTGTAAGGTAAGCAGAGCATGTTGCATGGCGTGCGGCTTATGCTGCATGGGATGAGGCTCATGCTGCATGGGATGAGGCTCATGCTGCATGGTATGAGACTCATGCTGCATGGGATGAGGCTCAAGCTGCAAGGGATGAGGCTTATGCCGCATGCGTTGAGGAGGATGCCGCATAGTATGAGGCTCCTGCCTCATGGGTTGAGGCGGTTGCCGCATAGCATGAGGCTCCTGCCTCATGGTTTGAGGAGGATGCCGCATAGCATGAGGCTCCTCATAGCATGAGACTCCTGCCTCATGGGTTGAGGAGGATGCCGCATAGCATGAGGCTCCTGCCTCATGGGTTGAGGAGGATGCCGCATAGCATGAGGCTGCCTCATGGGTAGAGGAGGATGTCGCATAGCATGAGGCTCCTGTCTCATGGGTTGAGGAGGATGTCGCATAGCATGAGGCTCCTGTCTCATGGGTTGAGGAGGATGTCGCATAGCATGAGGCTCCTGCCTCATGGTTTGAGGAGGATGCCGCATAGCATGAGGCTCCTGTGAGGTTCCTGCCTCAAGAGTTGCGTCTGCCTCAAGGGTTGAGGAGGTAGCTGCGCAGAGAGAGGCTCATGCTGTGAAGAATGCGGTTGCTGCATGCGTTGAGGCGGCTGCCTCATAGCATGAGGTTCCTCAAGAGTTGAGGCTCTTGCCTCAAGAGTTGAGGTTCTTGCCTCAAGAGTGGAGGTGGCTGCCGCAGGAGTTGAGGTTGCTGCCTCAAGGATGGTGGAGGTTGCCGCAACGCAAGAGGTTGCTGCCTCGAGGATGGAGGAGGTTGTCGCAACACATGAAGCTCCTGCCTCAAGGGTAGAGGAGGTTGCTGCAAAGCATAAGGCTCCTGCCTCAAGTGTTGAGGAGGTTGCCGCATAGCAAGAGGCTCCTGCCTCAAGGAAAGTGGAGGTTGCTGCACAGCGCTGGTATCTGGCAACTCCCAATGCGGCAGCTCACGCGTGGAGGTAGGTTGAGGAACCTCAACATCATACGTCTGGCAGGGTGGACTGCGCAGAGGTGGAGTTGAGGCGGCTGCCTCATGAGCGCTCGCAGGAGGAGGTGTGCTAACCTTCTCTGCCTGAAACTCCTGCATCAACACCGCAAGCTGAGACTGCATTGTCAGCAGCATAGACCACTAGAGTTTAAGAAAGACAACAACAAACGGAGCTACTGTCCGTTGAAACTGAGGGTCTAAAACAGCTGGTGCGGCAACAGACGGAGTTACTGTCTGTTGCGATACCACCTTGCCTCTCTGGGAGGTGTGCAGTTGTCGTACTGCAGCAAGTCCGAACTGACCCAGTGCTAATGGCACCACCTAGGAGTTGGACTTGCGCGGAAGGGACCGACTTGCACTTAAAAGCTGCAAGATTTGGTCCATGGTTTCTGCGAGAAACCTCTTCCGCAGACGAGGAATAAAAGGGCTCTCTCGTCTTTGTGTGGGTGGGGTGATCACGTCGGCAACGTGTGTAGATACACCCGAAACCACAGAGGGAAACGTCTGTTCGTCGATCAAGGCCTGAGGAACCCATAAGTCCTTCGACATTACTTCTCCCCTGGGCTTGGGAGCTTGTAAGAGGTATCGGACTAGGTGAACAACTGGCACGAACAGACGAACCCTCGAACGCAACACTGTAACACTTTGCGCATATCACTTTATCACTTTTGATTTTCTGTTTGCACTTATTTCACTGAACTCGAAACTTTAAGTGGTTTGTACCTGAAACACGCAATCCTATCCTTCATTAAAAGGTAGTAATTGCGAAAACAGTATTACAATGTAACAGAAAAACATAATGAAAGATAAAGAATTCAGTGGCTGGAAAAGAGACTAAACACTAGATCAAATAAACTACGTTTAAAATCTCTCACCGCATAAAGCCTGAGAACAAGAATAAAACTCTAGAAACGTTTACCTTCTTCCCCTAAAGAGACTAGGGAGAAGAGCAAAAACGATAACAACGTTACCCGCTTGAACGAAACGTTTATCCTCCTCTCTCTCCCTCCGTCTCTATCTCTCTCTCTCTCTCTCTTGACTTAGCACCTGAGAGAAGAGCCCAATTATATATATCGTTAAAACATATTATTGTTAAAGGAAAAAACTGAAAGATTTCCCAAATAAAAAGTTCCTTTATTAGAATTAAAACCATTTAAGCTAAGAAAGAATGAACAAAACGCTAGAATCGGTTTACTCTTACTGCAACGTGACACCGTGATAGACTCTCTCTCTATCGTAACGATAGAGCGCAAGTTGAACGTTCTGAACGTCAACAACTGCAGAGACAAAACAAAACGTTAGTTCAACTTTGAAAACAGTACAAGACTATCAAAGAAATTCTTTCAAAAACATTAAAATAGCATAATATGTTAACAGGTAAAAACGAAATGACGGGCTCAATGTTAATTAACTTCGGTTCCACGAAAAGACCGCCTACTATTAGGAAAGGTCGAAAATAAACAAATATAAAAATTAATTTTAATAAGTTTATAATAAAAGGAAGTTAATCGAAGAGGCCTATAAAAGGCGGAGAGATATAAAATAAATCTATAACTTTTGTTAAGCAAAATTAAGAAAGAGAGTCTATACTCTCTTCGACACCAACACTTCCGTCTAAGGGAAGGGTCGGCCATTAAAAGTGAAAGAGAGTTCATACTCTCTTCGTCACCATAATTAAATCAAAAATTAAATCAAATTAATTCCAAAAACTTGCTAAGCTAATGATAAAGCTTCCTGAATAGCGAAGGCTAAACTCTAGAGCAAATACATCACCAAATCGTGAGCAATAACTCCAGAATCAACAGCGTATCCATGTAGGTTTAGCCGGAGGCACGACAGAGGAAAAATTGAGGTGGTGTTGACAAGAAGTACTGGAGTACCTGACCACAGATGGCGCTGTGGTGTTCACCCCCACCTGTATAGCGATCGCTGGCGTATCCCGACCGTAGATTTCTGTCGGCAACAGAGTTGACAGCTACATGATTATCGGGTAAGATTAATATTGTAAATTACATATTGCAAGAATTACATGGAATCTTCTTAATATGATTTGACAAAATGTTATCTTCATCTTTCGACTTGCTTTTCTAAGCAATGAGGCAAAGTACCTAAATAATATCTGTCGCTGGACGCTTTTCCTGAAATATTTCTTTTTATATTATAAAAAATTTCAGAAAAAAACACAGTCAATAACTTTAATGTAATAATAAAGTACTGTACTTTAATAGTTCACGGCATAAATTATGCTGGATGCTTCCTATAAAATTCTACTTATCATAATGAAGTTATTTCTAAAATGTTTCAATGATATTTAATAACATAAATAAATCACAGTATGCTGATGACACCTCTTTGATGTCTCACAGGATTATAATACAGGAGAGGGGGTTCCCAGCCCCATCGTCCCGTCCCTTTTAGTCGCCTATTACGACACGCAGGGATACGTTGGCGCTATTCTAATTGTTTTTATGCCCCCGCAGCCACAGGGGGCATACCAGCCAAACTCGGTTGAGTCCCTTGTCAGGCTGGGAGGATCGTAGAGATGAGAGGTCCCCTTCTTTGTTTCATTTGTTTGATGTCGGCTAATCCCAAAATTGGGGGAAGTGCCTTGGTATATGTATGCTGATGACAAGCATTTATATTTACAAAGTTGTTCCAATGCAGCTACAAACCTTTGTCCTTCAATAGGAGAAGAATGTCCACCAAGAGAGCTCAAAACTCCCTCTTGGAATGTAGAGAATGTGCTTAGGTTTGTAAAAAACGGTCCCATACAAACCATTAAATAGGTCTGATCGGGACCTGTCCCTCAAATATGCTTCCTTCATGCTTTGACTTTGACAAAACGGGTAAACGAACTATGAGGACTGTTATTATTATTATTATCATTACTTGCTAAGCTATAACCCTAGTTGGAAAAGCTGTATGCTATAAGCCCAGGGGCTCCAACAGGGAAAATAGCCCAGTGAGGAAAGCAAATGAGGAAAATTTTTTTTAAGAAGAGTAACAACACCAAAATAAATACAGTATCTCCTATATTAACTATAAAAACTTTAACAAAACAAGAGGAAGAGAAACAAGACAGAACAGCGTGCCCGAGTGTACCCTCAAGCAAGAGATTTCTAACTCAAGACAGTGGAAGACCATGGTACAGAGGCTATGGCACTACCCAAGACTAGAGAACAATGGCTTGATTTTGGAGTATCCTTTTCATAGAAATGCTGCGTACCATAGCTAAAGAGTCTCTCCTACCCTTAACAAGAGGAAAGTTGCCACTGAATCTCATAAGTCAAACGGAAAGTTGGAGGAAGGTATCGTTTTCCATTGTTCCCGAGTTTGTAGGAAAATCACAAAACCAAGCCATAAACAACCCGAGATTTGATTCTTCTGCAATTTCAATCCCTTAGGGAAGTAACCAACAATCCAGACAAGTTGTTTCTATGACCTGTAAGGCTACTAAGGACGCTACCTCAAGAGCTCATCCGCTCAGACCAAGATTGCAGAACCTGTCCGTCAGTACAATTGGAACAAGAAGTAAACCAAAATGCCATCTCTTTCTGGCATCGAGAAACTATTAATAGAGTGCTGGACCAATTGACCCACGGCCCTAGACATCCGACTCAGGCACGTGCTCACGAAGTCAAGAGGGGTTGACGTAATGTTAGCCTTCCGGAAGAATATATCAGCAGGACGGGTCCTTAAGGCAGGAGTTTGGAAAGGTAGATGAATTTCATGGCCCCACAATCTACGGGAATGCACCCACAATTCACTCAATACAAAAGGGGAGCATGTTTCTGTTTAGCTCTCAATTTTTGAAAGTCTTGCATGTATATAAATGCAGTTAGAGACTATAAATCTACTTCGTAAATGAATCTAATTATACCACTCTCCTTTCACAAGAGCCTGGTTGGGAAATGATGGATCTCAATGAATCTATAGAACCTTAGGGGGAAAGATTTGACATCAATAGCACAAGTTATAAAAACTATGCAAAAAGGCACTTTGAAACTGGTCGTAAACAGCAATAACTACCGGTAAGCAAGTGAAATACTCTCATTGATAAAGTATAATAAACAGATATTCCAAAATCAAATTACACAAACTAACAAATTAGAAGTGATGACACATTTTGGAATTTTGTAATTTCTAAAATTTTCATAAGATAATTTTAATACTAAATTGATATTCAAATACCTACGTGCCTCAAGTAGAGATTGAAGCATACTGTATAGTATAGCTATAGAAATGTTATTTTCATTAGTAAAATAAATTTTTGAATATACTTACCCGATAATCATGTAGCTGTCAACTCTGTTGCCCGACAGAATTCTATGGAGGGATACGCCAGCTATCACAATACTAGAAGGGGGTGTTCTTACCAGCGCCACCTGTGGCCAGGTACTCAAGTACTTCTTGTTGACACCTCCTCAATTATTCCTCGGTCCCACTGGTTCTCTATGGGGAGGAAGGGAGGGTCAATTAAATCATGATTATCGGGTAAGTATATTCAAAAATTTATTTTACTAATGAAAATAACATTTTTCAATATTAAACTTACCCGATAATCATGTAGCTGATTCACACCCAGGGGGGTGGGTGAAAACCAGTGTACAAGATTAAAGGATAGCTAAGTATCCCATATTTCATATAACAGTTATCTCAAATAACAATGAAATAATAAGTACCTGGTAAGGAAGTCGAATTGAACCGTTACTCTGTCTCTTTTTTAAGTTCGACTTCCTTACTGAGCGCAGCGTTCCTCTTGGAGGCTGAATCAACCCAAAGGTGCTAAAGTATACAGGGCTGCAACCCATACTAAAGGACCTCATCACAACCTTTAACCTCGGCGCTTCTCAAGAAAGAATTGACCACCCGCCAAATCAACAAGGATGTGGAAGGCTTCTTAGCCGACCGAACAACCCATAAAAAGTATTCAAGAGAAAGGTTAAAAAGTTATGGAATTATGGGAATGTAGTGGCTGAGCCCTCGCCTACTACTGCATTCGTTGCTACGAATGGACCCAGGGTGTAGCAGTACTCGTAAAGAGACTGGACATCTTTGAGATAGAATGATGCGAACACTGACTTGCTTCTCCAATAGGTTGCATCCATAACACTCTGCAGAGAACGGTTCTGTTTGAAGGCCACTGAAGTAGCCACAGCTCTCACTTCATGTGTCCTTACCTTCAGCAAAGCAAGGTCTTCTTCCTTCAGATGAGAATTTGCTTCTCTAATCAGAAGCCTGATGTAGTAAGAAACTGAGTTCTTAGACATTGGTAGAGAAGGCTTCTTGATAGCACACCATAAGGCTTCTGATTGTCCTCGTAATGGTTTTGACCTTCTTAAATAGTACTTAAGAGCTCTAACAGGGCAAAGTACTCTCTCTAGTTCGTTCCCCACCATGTTGGACAGGTTTGGGATCTCGAACGACTTAGGGCAAGGACGGGAAGGAAGCTCGTTTTAGCCAAAAAAAAACGAGCCGCAAGGAACATGTAGCCGTTTCAGATGTGAAACCTATGTTCCTGCTGAAGGCGTGGATCTCACTTACTCTTTTACCTGTTGCTAAGCACACGAGGAAAAGAGTTTCTAATGTGAGGTCCTTAAAAGAGGCTGATTGGAACGGTTCAAATCCTGATGACATTAGGAACCTTAGGACCACGTCTAGATTCCAGCCTGGAGTGGACAACCGACGTTCCTTTGAGGTCTCAAAAGACCTAAGGAGGTCCTGTAGATCTTTGTTGGAGGAAAGATCCAAGCCTCTGTGGCGGAAAACCGCTGCCAACATACTTCTGTAACCCTTGATCGTAGGAGCTGATAGGGATTTTACGTTCCTTAGATGTAACAGGAAGTCAGCAATCTGGGTTACAGTGGTACTGGTTGAGGAAAACTGCATTGGCCTTGCACCAGCTTCGGAAGACTTCCCATTAAGACTGATAGACTCTGAGAGTGGATGTCGTCCTTGCTCTGGCAATCGTTCTGGCTGCCTCCTTCGAAAAGCCTCTAGTTCTTGAGAGACTTTCGATAGTCTGAAGGCAGTCAGACGAAGAGCGTGGAGGTTTGGGTGTACCTTCTTTACGTGAGGTTGACGCAGAAGGTCCACTCTAGGAGGAAGAGTCCTGGGAAACGTCGACCAGCCATTGCAGTACCTCGGTGAACCCTTCTCTCGCGGGTCAGAGGGGAGCAACCAACGTCAACCGTGTCCCTTTGTGAGAGGCGAACTTCTGAAGTACCCTGTTGACAATCTTGAACGGCGGGAATGCATACAGGTTGAGATGGGACCAATCCAGCAGAAAGGCATCCACGCGAACTGCTGTTGGGTCTGGAATCGGAGAACAATACAAGAGGAGCTTCTTGGTCATCGAGGTAGCGAATAGAACTATGGTTGGCAGACCCCACAGGGCCCAAAGTCTGCTGCAAACATTCTTGTGAAGGGTCCACTCTGTGGGGAAGACCTGACCCTTACGGCTGAGGCGATCTGCCATGACATTCATATCGCCCTGAATGAGCCTCGTTACCAGCGTGAGCTTTCGATCTTTGACCAAATGAGGAGGTCCCTTGCGATCTTGAACAACTTCCTCGAATGAGTCCCTCTCTGCTTGGAGATGTAAGCCAAGGCTGTGGTGTAGTCGGAGTTCACCTCCACCACCTTGTAAGCTGGAGGGACTTGAAGTTTATCAAGGCCAGATGAACTGCCAACAACTCCTTGCAATAGATGTGAAGTGTCCTTTGCTCCTGATTCCATGTTCCCGAGCATTCCTGTCCGTCCAGTGTCGCACCCCAGCCCGTGTCCGATGCGTCCGAGAAGAGACGGTGGTCGGGGGTCTGAACAGCCAAAGGTAGACCTTCCTTGAGAAGAATGCTGTTCTTCCACCACGTTAGAGTAGACCTCATCTCTTCGGAAACAGGAACTGAGCCCGTCTCTAGCGTCATGTCCTTTATCCAGTGAGCAGCTAGATGATACTGAAGGGGGCGGAGGTGGAGTCTCCCTAACTCGATGAACAGGGCCAGCGATGAAAGTGTCCCTGTTAGACTCATCCCCTGCCTGACTAAGCATCGGTTCCTTCTCAGCATGCTCTGGATGCATTCTAGGGCTCGGAAGATCCTTGGGGCCGACGGACAAGTCCAAAAAGCTCGACTCTGAAGATCCATACCCAAGGAAACAATGGTCTGGGATGGAACGAGCTGAGACTCCTCAAAATTGACCAGGAGGCCCAGTTCCTTGGTCAGATCCATAGTCCATTTGAAAATCTCCAGACAGCGACGACTTGTGGGAGCTCTTAAAAGCCAGTCGTCTGACGGAGCCGGACACAAGATCATGATACTGCTGCACAGTCTGTAAACTGACAATCATGGGCAAGCGAGGAAGTACAGTGACAACCCGAATCTGTCTAGACTATCTGGGTCGTACAGACAACTCCTTAACGGGTTGCTGAGGTTGCCGCACTGCGTCACAACAAGTCCCTTCTGTTGGTTGTTGAACGTCTTCCCCGTGACACATTGACTCCGTAAACAAAAATCCTCTAACAAGGACTAAGCTTGGACTGCATGTCATGCAACACAGCTCAAGGTCTATGGGAGCAGGTGTGGTAACAGACGGGATTAGCGGCTGAAGTGAAACCATTACCTTCCCTGTAAGCATGTTATGCTTAAATAAAAGTCCATAAGAGGTTATGCAGCTAAAGGCTCCCTCCAAATGACAAAGTCCTCAAGGGAATATCAGAAGGAGGGAGAAAAGAACTTTCTCATCTACAGGGACCTTATCCTAGAAAAGCTAAGTTCTCTGAGTGAGGGTTCACTGGTGCAAAAGCAGCAGACTAGAAGGCAATGTTATGAAACTGCTTGACAGTCTAGTGAGTTGGCAACAACCCAAGATATGTTGAGAAGCATGCGGTAAGGTATGCAGAGCATGATGAATGCAGAGTATGCTGTATGCAGAGCATGCTGTATGTAGAGCATGTTGTATGCATAGCATGCTGAAAGCAGAGCATGCTGTATGCAGAGCATGTTGTATGCAGAGCATGCTGAATGCAGAGCATGCTGAATGCTGAGCATGTAGTAAGCAGAGCCTGCTGTAAGCAGAGCCTGCTGTAAGGAAAGCAGAGCGTGTGCATGGCGTTTAACATTTCTCAGAAATTCCATGACCAGTGCTAGAGTGCTTTATGCATGCTTGCATGGGATTAAAAAATCAACATAATGTTTACCTTACATTCATAACTCATGATTCATATTGTTGCCATGGTTAGAAAATGGAGGTAAGGTATGCTGAACAGCAGAGTCAGAACGAGCTGGAACAACAACAGTGGAAGGTGCAGAATCAGGGTGCACGGGTTGAGCTCGGTGCAGCAGCTGAGGAGACTGACTCACAGGTGGAAGAGGTTGTACCTCCACCGAGAGTTGCACCACCGGTGGAGCAGCCAGGGGAGGAGGAGGAAGAGTGGGGTAATCCTCCTGATCCCAAACCGAAGGTTGCCTTAAAGAAGGCTGAGGCTGAACAACACTGGGAACAGCGAACACAGAAAGAGGTTCAACATCGTACGCCTGGCAGATGGTGCTGCGACTGGGTGCAGCGAGTGCAGGCGGGTTGAGCACAGGCTGAACGGGTGCAGGTGGAGGTGCAACACTCTCAGCCCGACACTCACGCAACAGGTCCGAAAGCTGTGCTTGCATGGACTGTAATAGAGTCCACAACATCGTACGCCTGGCAGATGGTGCTGCGACTGGGTGCAGCGAGTGCAGGCGGGTTGAGCACAGGCTGAACGGGTGCAGGGGAGGTGCAACACTCTCAGCCCGACACTCACACAACAGGTCCGAAAGCTGTGCTTGCATGGACTGTAGTAGAGTCTACAACATCGTACGCCTGGCAGATGGTGCTGCGACTGGGTGCAGCGAGTGCAGGCGGGTGCAGCACAGGCTGAACGGGTGCAGCCGGTTGGTGCACCACCGGTGCAGGCGGGTGCAGCACAGGCTGAACGGGTGCAGGCGGTTGGTGCACCACCGGTGCAGGAGGAGGAGGAGGTGCAACACTCTCAGCACGACACTCACGCATCAGGTCCGAAAGCTGTGCTTGCATGGAATGTAGTAGAGTCCACAACATCGTACGCCTGGCAGGTGGTACTGCGATCAGGCGGAGCGAGCATAGGGGGGGGGGGAGTGTAGGCGCACTCTCAGCCCGACAAACTGATGACTGAGGAGAGACAGAGCTAACCCAATGACTGCATCCGGGTTGTTGAACTTTACTTCGTACGTCTGGCATAGGTCTGGACTTTACGTTTAAGAGGTCTTGAGACCTGAGACCAGCGTAACTCTGCCTTTATTTTCTCCTCTAAATCTCTTCTGCAGACGAGCAAAATAAGGGCTCAATCGTCTGCGGGTGGGAGTGACGGTCTCGGTAAGACACGCCCACAACCACCGAGGATACTTCTGTGCGCCGATCAAGGCCTGCCGAACCCTTATGCCCTTCGACATTGCTTCTCCCCTGGGCTTGGGAGCTTGCAAGAGGTCCCGGACTGGGAGGACGACTGGCGCGCACAAAAGTACCCTCACGCATAACACTGACATACTTTGCACTAATCACTTATCACTTTGATTTCTGTTTGCACTTATTTCACTGAACTCGAAACTTTAAGTGGTTTGTACCTGAAACACGCAATTCTATCCTTCTCAAAAGTTAGTAATTGCGAAAACAGAATTACAATGTAACAGAAAAATCTAATGAAAGAAAATTCAGTGGCTGGAAAGAGACTAAACACTAGATCACTCTAGAAACGTTTAGTTTCTTCCCCTAAAGAGACTAGGGATAAGAGCAAAACGATAACGACGTTACTCGTACGCCTGGCAGGCTTGAGGGAAACGTTTATCCTCTTTCTCCCTCCGTCTCTATCTCTCTCTCTCTCTCTCTCTCTTGACTTAGAACCTGAGAGAAGAGCCCAATCATATATATCGTTAAAACATATTATTGTTAAAGGAAAAAACTGAAATATTTCCCAAAAAGAAAAGTTCCTTATTAGGATCAAAACCATTAAGTTAAGAAAGAATGAACAAAACGCTAGACACGGTTACTCTTACTGCAATGTGAAACCGTGAACATTCTTTCTCTATCGTAACGATAGAGTGCAAGTTGAAACGTTCTGAACGTCAACAACTGCCGAGACAAACAAAACGTTAGTTCAACTTTGAAAAAGTACGAGACTATCAAAGAAATTCTTTCAAAGACCTTAAAATAGCATAATATGTTAACAGGTAAAACCGAAATGACGGGCTCACGATAATTAACTTCGGTACCAAGAAAAGACCGCCTACTATTAGGAAGGTCGAATATAAACAAATATAAAAATTAATTTTAATAAGTTTATAATAAAAGGAAGTTAATCGAAGAGGCCTATAAGAGGCGGAGAGATATAAAATAAATCTATAACTTTTGTTAAGCAAAATTAAGAAAGAGAGTCTATACTCTCTTAGACACCAACACTTCCGTCTAAGGGAAGGGTCGGCCATTGAAAGGTGAACGAGAGTTCATACTCTCTTCGTCACCATAATTAATCAAATTAATTCCAAAAGCTAACTAAGCTAATATAGAAGTTTCCAGTAAAGCGACAGCCGAAATCAAAGAGAAATACTTCACCAAAGTCGTGAAAATACTCCAAGAACATAAGCGTATCCCAGAACGTCTTGCCGGAAGCACGACAGAGGAATAATTGAGGAGGTGTCAACAAGAAGTACTTGAGTACCTGGCCACAGGTGGCGCTGGTAAGAACACCCCCTTCTAGTATTGTGATAGCTGGCGTATCCCTCCATAGAATTCTGTCGGGCAACAGAGTTGACAGCTACATGATTATCGGGTAAGTTTAATATTGAAAAATACTAATTAAATGTCATTGAAATAAATGCTTAATAAGAAAATTATCTAGTGATGGGGCCCTTACCGAAATCACTCCTTTTCTTTATGGAAATTTTTCAGTATGGGAAAAGCTTATGAAGCACACTACTGTACATATTCGCCCGTGTGGACAGACTTCTAAGATGTACGGTATTTACGTTTAGAAAAGCATAAAGCAGAACTGTTAAAAAAAGATTTAGCTTCATGCAAACTATTTGCTATTTGTCCTGAGGAAAGCACTGATGCCACAACATCGGGCCATCAGTCGTAATCGCTAGATATTGCACGGGTGACGGAGTGTGCGGAAAATTGATTAATAAGGCAACTTTACCTGAACACATCACAGGGGTTGCAATATAGGGGACAGTTGTAAATAAACTGTCTAATCGACATGATGAAGCTTCTGTCACAACCAAAGGTGGTCCCCGTATGACTGGTAGAGAAGCAAATCTTGGGAATCTATTTGCAAAACACACTGGTCATCCACTGATACTGTTTCATTGCATCAAACACGGGGTGTGGCTTCATGCACAAAAGCAAGTTTAAAAGAACTTCTTCAGGATGTGAATTAAAACAGTAATTGGTAATAATGCTTTTCTTTGAGGGCTTTGAAAAAAGAATCTGATATATTCTTGAAATCTACATAAAGATACATTATCAATATAAAAAATAATTAGAACGTACAACCACAGTCTTCAAATGTTATGTCAGAATGACAGTGCGTAATTGGTTATACAATTTTCTTCCTATTATGACACTGAGAGAACTGGAATAATGTTATGAATGACCTTGGATTATTTTGAAGTGTTCTGCTAATTTTTCAAAGCAACCACACATGTAAAGGAACAAATCACAATTTCTTTAATCAAGTTAAGATTTTCCTAACTACACAAACCTAAAGCCTTTAATAAGAGTGATAATTCAGCAAAGCCGAAAACGGCCTTTGAAATTAAACGAGGTAACGGTAGTTAGTAGTAGTAACTGGTGGGTGACGGGTAGCATAACCTTCCCTTTGATCTCAACCTAAGACTTGTGGGCTAGTTGAGGAAGGTATTGCAACTTAAAGGTTTCAGGACTGTATGCATCAATGCCCCGATATACGAAGCTTCGATGAACAAATTTTTGAAGATATGAATAAAACAATTTTGTCCCAGGCGGTTCGATATACATATCAAATTTCAAAGTTACGAATTCTCTATGGTTAATTTGTGGCTTTAAAAAGTTTGTTAATTTTAAAAAAGCAAAAGAAAATTATAAAAGTATCTTTAGTAATGTTACAATCATTGTGTAAACCATACAGCCACAATAGAAACTGAATGGAACAGGTTTTGTAATGAACAATTGAATCTGATAACAGTTGTTTCGCTTGTATTCCAATCATTTAACGATGGTAAACAATTGCTGTAATTATGGTACAAAGTAGGCCCTCCTGCTTCCTCCTGTCGCCTTGGATGACCGCGGAGGTAGCAGCAGTAAGTGATTCAGTGTTATGATGATTCATCTGTGGTGGATAACAGGGGAGGGTGGGCTGTGGCACCCTAGCAATACCAACCGAACTCGGTTAAGTCCCTCGTCAGGCTGGGAGGCGCGTAGAAAGGAGAGGTCCCCTTTTTTTTTTTTTTTATTTGTTTGATGTCAGCTACGCCACAAAATTGGGGGAAGTGCCTTGGTATATAGATATAGATGTTGCAAAGTCAAGTAGAATAAGACTAATATATTTTTTACATAACTGTAGTTAAGAAAAACACAAATATATTAAAAAATTTGTGATTCGTACCTACACGTAATACGAACCTTCAACATATAATAGGAGACTCAACTTAAGGGTGGAAGTCCCTAAAACCAATCTGGCAGGTTTACTGACCTAGCATATGTGAATGGACTCTGGTTTTGGGGAAGAGCAAACGGGATGACTCATGTCAACCTTCTAACAAACTGAGCACATAGATGTAGCAGGTGTCAAGTTAGGTCCCTACAAGGAGACTGGTTGGTGGTCATGGAGGAACCTATATCTGTAAGGATGTTTTAGGGATGTTGTCTGAGAGTATGGCCAAAGGAGGATAGAGGAGAAACTTCATTACAAAACTTGTCTGTGAAGTTACTCGATCGCAAGGCTCACCTAATCTAGCATTCGATCCAGCGCATAATGCAGCAACTGTTTCAACCCAAAGGGATAAAAAGGAAGAGGAGAAATGCCTGACATTCTATCTCTTCTTGTAGATTTATGTTGAAAATTTACTTTAAATGAGATGCTACTTGTCCCCTGAAGGAGCTAGGTACACAACACAGTTCATTGAGTAACTTCTGCAGGACCAAGGATAAGAGTAAACTCTCATTGGTAGGCTAGTGAGCAAGGAAGGTTGTCTGTTGTTCCATATTTCTACCTTCAAGACATGTGTTAGGGAGAACCCGACTTTGTGCACTTGAAAGGGGACGATACTTCCGGAATCTCATAGTAGTATCAGCACAGCTGAGGGTACACGATGCACAAGAAGCAACGTTCTTGGATATCTATACACCAACATTTTTAATTTCCACAGTTAAGATATAGCCCTAGAACTAAGTCAATACGAACACTATTATATATATTTTTTTTTTTGGATTTTCTGGTGCAGCTAAAAATGGGGATTACATTTTCTTAAAGGGAAATCATTTAAATTAGCATTACTAGCCTACAGAAAACTTATATTTCATTAAAAGTCTATCACTATACCCTCCTTTGTAAGACTGGCAAGGTAGGGTGGATTAGCGAGGTACATGCCATTGTTGAAAAATTTTAATATAATTTGACATAAGAATTCAACTCAAAATCAAACACATGACGAGAGAACAGAATCAATGCCGAAGTTGACCAGAATAATCTCCTGAGGACCCAAAAATTGTTTCTATGAAGTTAAGAAGCATTAATAATGGTCATAGCTGGAATAAAAAGGTAAATATCTTGATGCGCTGACACATGTAGTAAACAGGCTGAAGATTTTCAATTGCCTAGAAATTAAAGTAATGGTCTGAAGAAAATTTGAAAATCAAAGTAAGATAGTTACGTAAAATCTATTAATTTTTATATTTACATTAATATGCTTCACCTGGTGGACAGCAAGAGAATAGCTATCTCCACCCACGGGTGCGAGATGCTGACATTGTACCCATAATTAAGAAAAGCTGATATTGCACCAAAAGTTGTAAGACGCTAACATTGTACCAACAGTTATGGGATGCTGACATTGTATCCACAGTTGTGAGACACTGAAATTGTACCCAAGAATAAGAGACGCTGACATAGTACCTACAGTTTTGGGGGTGTATGTATGATAGTGGCCACCTGTATGTATGATTAGGCTAACTTGGAATATGGCAGTGGAAGGGGGGTTGCAGGGGGCGTAAGCAGGTAAGGGCACAGTTTGTAGGTTAGGTTAGGGGGAAAAGTTTAGGTTAGTTGCTGTCCATTTTTTATGAACACATGAGGAACTGGCCGCTGATATACAAAGGACCCAGGTTTGAGATGCTGACATTGTACCCATGATAACGAGACGCTAACATTACACCCACAGTTATCAGACGCAGTCATTGTCATTTTGGGGACCTGAGTACCGGCGGAAGTTCATATATGACACAATGTACTCACTATTTCTGTGACAGTCACTGGAAGGGTCTTAGCTGCCACACCCCCACTGGTAATGACAAGCAAATGTACGATTGAATGGGTGTAGCTCAGGTTAGGGTATATCTCTTTGATTTAGCTAAATAGCATTGAAATTCTATAATTATACACTCGAGTGTACCAATGTCCGCTGATCTACAAACACAGCAGAATCCAGCCACAAAATATTCCAAGACCTAAAGACAGCAGGAATATTCTAGTTAAATAAGACACACGCACGCTTCCATTTACTTAAAATATAATAAAACAACAGCAATTTATCCACGTGATATCATATTATCAACATTTTATGACCGACCAAGCCTTAGTCATGGGTTTAACAATTTTTTTTTTTCGTCTGCTCGAGGTTGTAGTTAGTGTTAGCCAAAAGGACAGTCCTATTTTCTTACATGAATTAATTCCAACACAATCTCCTTAAATAAAAAAAGAAAGACGAGAGCTCGTTCTGTGACTTACATTTCTTACGATAACAAAATAATGTACGAAATAACTGCGGATTTTTCTTCTTATCTTTCACTAATGTTGCTTGATTTCGACATGTAAACAAACTTGCATTCGAGCTCCGAGCTAAAAGATTTTCTAAATCTCTGGAAAATTCCAGGATTGGTATTTTCCATCTCATAAAAGAAAATTAACGTATTATATAATTATATTTTTTATTAAAAAATTAACTTAGAATATGTAGTGCCTAATTATAATAGATTTTTATTTATGCAAATGTACAACTTTTTTTTCCGATCAAACTCACAGATTTGCTCATTAAATATTTCAATAACTATAAATTTATTTGGTATTTTCCATCTCATAAAAGAAAATTAAAGTAGTTTATAATTATATTTATATGGAAAAAAATTAGCATAGAATACGTAGTATCTAATTATAATAGATTTTTATTCATGCAAATATAATTTTTTTTATCAATCGAACGCGCAGATTTGCTAATTAAATATTTCAATAACTATAAATTTATTATAATAAAAACTAAATTTACAATTTAGTCATTTGATAAAGAATATTATTGGAGTTTTATCTAAAATTTATATGTATGGCCAAATTGTTTTTTTTAGATTACTTGCAAGCCCTTTTTGATAGCGTACCCATGCAATTAATTAGATTATATACACCCCATAAGAGATATGGTTATTTTAAGATGTTTACAATAATATTAATAAGGTCAATATATGATACTTTAATTTAGTTTTAAGAAATGGAGGAATGCTATTATTATTATTATTATTATTATTATTATTATTATTATTATTATTATTATTAT
>NW_027172018.1:50000-85000 GCF_036898095.1 Palaemon carinicauda
TATCAATCGGCGTGGATTTTCATACACTCAAATATGAACCAAGTTTGAAGTCTCTGTGACAACGATGTCCAAACTTATGGCTGATTATGTGCATTGGACATTTTGCTTGACCATGACCTTGACTTTTGACGTTGACCTTGCAAAATTTAATCATTTCCAGCTTTTTACATAAAAGTTAATCCCTGCAAATTTCATTAGTCTACGATTAAAATTGTGGCCAAGGAAGCTGTTCACAAACAAACACACACATACATACAAACAGGGGCGAAAACATAACCTCCTTCCAACTTCGTTAGAGGAGGTAATAATATTATTATTACATTTGCCAACGAAGTAGGGAGGAGGTTATGTTTTAGCCTTTGTTTGTCTGTGTGTGTTTGTTTGTGAACAGCTTCCTGGCCACAATTTTACCCATAGAGTTGTGAAACTTTCAGGAATTAATTTTCACGTTGAGACGTGGAAGTGTTTCAATTTTGATAGTCCTAGGTCAAAGGTTAAGGTCAAGGTCGAGCAAAAGGTAGACCGAATTAACCATAAAGCAAGCCAGTTTCGAGAAATAAGTTGCCATGGCGGAGGTATGCACACTCAAAGTGCTTCTCCAGTTTTATTATTATTATTATTATTATTATTATTATTATTATTATTATTATTATTATTATTATTATTATTATTATTATTATTATTATTATTATTAGCTAAGCTACAACCCTAGATGGAAAAGCAGGATGCTATAAGCCCATGGGCCCTAACAGAGAAAATAGCCCATTGAGGAAAAGAAAAAAGGAAAAATAAACTATTTTTTTCATTAAACCAGGTTATTATTATTATTATCATTTTTATTGTTATTGTTATTATTATTCTATTATTATTATTATTATTATAATTGTTATTATTATTATCATTCTATTATTATTATTATTATTATCATTATCATTATTATTATTATTATTATTATCATTATTATTATTATCATTATTATTATCATTATCATTTATTATTATTATTATTATTATAATTATTATTATTATTATTATTATTATTATTATTATTAATTTGATCATAACTATTATTATTATTATTATTATTATTATTATTAGTTTGATCATAACTATTATTATTATTATTATTATTATTATTATTATTATTATTATTATTATTATTATTAATTTAATCATAACTATTATTATTATTATTATTATTATTATTATTATTATTATTATTATTATTATTATTATTATTATTATTATTATTATTATTATTAGCTAAGCTACAACCCTAGTTGGAAAAGCAGGATGCTATAAACTCAGAAGTGCAGGGAAAATGCAGAAAAAGGAAACAGCAGGAAAATGAATATTTCATATTGGAGAAATTTAGGAAATATTCTTCAGGTGGGGTCGAAGACCTACTTGTACGAGACCTCTCTCTCTCTCTCTCTCTCTCTCTCTCTCTCTCATGTCTTTTTCTTTTTTTCTGTTTGATTTTACTGCTAACTCTCTCTTTTTGCTCTTATTTATGTTTTTATTCATCCATAAGCTCTCTCTCTCTCTCTCTCTCTCTCCTCTCTCTCTCTCTCTCTCTCCCCACAAGATAAGACAACACTTAAAAAAAACCACAGAATCCAAACACCGTAGTTGACTGCCATCTATTGCCGGCACTTTGAACTAAAGGTCATTGTGAAGAACAGCTTGCCGGATCTCGTTGAGATAAATATGCCTTTGAAGGTTGTTCATTCCAAGGTGTAATTAAGAAGTGATTATAGCCTTATTAAATGTGTTATTTTACTGGGTAATAGGATGTAGGTGGAGGAGTTATTTTGTATTTTTATTCTTAGAGATTTATTTACTTTAAGTGGTGCTTTCCTGTTTGTTGTATAAAGTTTTAGGTATTAAAGGTATTAAAGAAAACGGAAATAATTTCATGGTATACTCTTACAAATTCATGCTTTAAAGAAAAAGGAAATAATAAGCTGCCGCAGCGAAGGTCTGCGCTCTACTGAGTGCCCTTATAGTTATTATTATTATTATTATTATTATTATTATTATTATTATTATTATTATTATTATTATTATTAGCTAAGCTACAACCCTAGTTGGAAAAGCAAGATGCTATTTCAAAGGCCTCAAACAGGGAAAAATAGCTCAGTGAGGAAAGGATATTATTATTATTATTATTATTATTATTATTATTATTATTAATAGCTAAGCTACAACCCTTCTTGGAAAAGCAATATGTTATAAGCCCAAGGCCTCCAACAGGGAAAAATAGCCCAGTGAGGAAAGGATATTATTATTATTATTATTATTATTGTTATTATTATTATTATTAGCTAAGCTACAATCCTAGTTGGAAAAGCAAGATGCTATAAGCCCAAGGCCTCAAACAGGGAAAAATAGCCCAGTGAGGAAAGGATATTATTATTATTATTGTTATTATTATTATTATTATTATTATTAGCTAAGCTACAACCCTAGTTGGAAAAGCATGATGCTATAACCCCAAGGGCTCCAACAGGGAAAAATAGCCCAGTGAGGAAAGGATATTATTATTATTATTATTATTATTATTATTATTATTATTAGCTAACCTACAATCCTAGTTGTAAAAGCAAAATGTTATAAGCCCAAGGGCATCCAACAGGAAAAATTAGCCCAGCGAGGAAAGGAAATAAGGAAATAAATAAACGAACAATTGATATAAAACATTCTAAAAACATTACCAACATTAAAACAGACATTTTATAAATAAACTATAAAAAGACTCATGTCAGCCTAGCCTGTTCAACATGAAAACCATTTGCTGTAAGTTTGAACTCTTGAAGTTCTACTGATTCAACTACCCTAGTAGATCATTCCACAACTTGGTCACAGCTGGAATAAAACTCCTGGAATACTGTGTAGTATTGAGCCTCTGTGTTAATTGTCAAACTTATATCACAAAAGCAGTTATAACTGTATAACAAATAACGATAGAGTCATGGTCATTTTGAATCTGTTTCTTACAGTGTTGACTAAGTAGATGTTCTTGGATGTTGTTACGAGCAAGATAACAAGACTTAGGTGGTAATACCTCTCTCTCTCTCTCTCTCTCTCTCTCTCTCTCTCTCTCCAATTTCACAAAGCCATGGAAATCTATATTTCACACTCACTCATATGGAGAAGTCCTCTCTCTTCCTATATGAAAGTATCTCTCTCTCTCTCTCTCTCTCTCTCTCTCTCTCTCTAACCATTCCTTTCTTCTTTAATTTATGTTTTTATGTAGTTGAACTCTCTCTCTCTCTCTCTCTCTCTCTCTCTCTCTCCAATTTCACAAACCCACGAAAATCTATATTTCACACTCACTCATATGTAGAAGTCCTCTCTCTTCCTATATGAAAGTATCTCTCTCTCTCTCTCTCTCTCTCTCTCTCTCTAACCATTCCTCTCTTCTTTAATTTATGTTTTTATGTAGTTGAACTCTCTCTCTCTCTCTCTCTCTCTCTCTCTCTCTCTCTCTAACCATTTCTTTTTTCTCTAATTTATGTTTTGATGTAGTTAAATTCTCTCTCTCCCTCTTTCGCTCTCTCTTTCGCTCTCTCTCTCTCTCTCTCTCTCTCTCTCTCTCTCTCACATCGAATTAGGATCAGGCCTACATGATCCAACCCTGTATCAGATATGGCAAGCAGCTCTTCTAGGAGAAGGACACTCCAAAATCAAACCATTGTTCTCTAGTCTTGGGCAGTGCCATGGCCTCTGTACCATGGTCTTCCACTGTCTTGGATTAGAGTTTTATTTTGTTTATTCTTCTCTTATAGTTCATTTCTATCCCTGTTTCCTTTCCTCATTGGGCTATTTTTTCCCTATTGGTGCTCTTGGGCTTATAGCATCTTACTTTCCCAACTAGGGTTGTAGCCTAGCTTGTAATGATAACAATAGTAGAAAGTATATGGATTGGGCAGATCTTGAACTCCCATCCACTAGAATGCGAGACAGGGACTTTTCCAATAGCGTATCACAATAAGCTATTTGACAAATACCCCAAGTTTAATCCACAGATAGAAAGAACATTCCAAAACATGGTCGTAGGAGGAATGAAAGTCCAGGAATCTCATTCAAAGAATATGGAATCTAAAATTATCTGGGGTCTCTTTATATAAGGACAAAATGAGCTATCCGCTTCTAGTCCACTGCAGGACAAAGGCCTCAGACATGTCCTTGCTCATGTCTTGGGTTTGGCCACACACACACACACACACACACACACACATATATACACACACACACACACATATATACACACACACACATATATACACACACACACACACACATATATATATATATATATGTGTGTGTGTGTGTGTGTGTGTGTGTAAATATCAACCACAATGGCGTTTAATACCGAATATAACCTTGGGAATATATATCCACTGGAATTCATTTATGGTGTAATTCGGTATTAAATGCAATCGTGGTTGATATTTACATTGATTAAAATCACGAATGTCAATTATATATATATTCATGTGTGTGTGTTTGTTTTGTATAAGTGTATGTATGTATATTTGTATTGATAGATTAGATTTGTACGGATTTCACAACTCTGTCATCAATTTTAAGGGATTCAATCCTTTGATACATCAGATTGGATCCTTTAGAAGTAATATATAGATTCGTAGATGAGATGGTACTATAAATTTACGAAATATTAAAAATGTATCACTCTTTATCCACATTTACGATATAATTATAATAGATTAACTTTGAAAGATGAAGGTTAAGATATAAAGTATCATTGATAATTAAATATATTATCAAAAAAGGTATAAATGATCTAAAAATAGTAAAATGAAACATACATGTAGATGGAGGAGCCATTACAAACTTTTTTTTATATTTTTATCTTTGTTACATTTCCTGTTTCGTGTTGACATTTTATTATATATTAACTTTAAAGATGAAGGTTAATATATAGAATGTTATTGATAATTAATTATATTAGAAAAATAAGGTATAAATGATCTAAAAATGGTAAATTGAAACACATATGTGTATAGAGGAGCCGTTACAGACCTGTCATTTTTTAACTTTGTTACATTTTCTGTCTCTTGTTGACGTTTTCGGTGACGTCACGCGGTAGTGTCCTTTCAATTAGTGATCGTGTGATAATTAATATTTTCTAGTTAACCTCATAACTGTAGGTGAAAAAACCCTAATTACAATTACTCTGAAAACCCTAGTTATTAATTATGGAGGTGTGAGAAGGTAAACTACGGTAATAGGGAAAAAAGGTAACTATATTAAGTTGGCTTGGACCTCAATGTGTTGTTTTGAGTAAATCTTACATGTTTTTACGGTTCGGGGGAAAATTATTATATATTCTTTATTGATAAATGTTTATTTTGGTCTCATATATTATATTATGAAGCTAGTTCTACAAAATATGATACAGTACTATTTTTGCAAGAAGTAAAGCTGGTTGGGACTTAGTCTTAGGGTAGGCCAAAGAAATGGCAGGCTAAGGTTCCTAGGTTAGGTTAGGTAGGGAATCTCAATTAAATGGTGGGTATTATTACAGTTTCATCCATTATGGGAAATGTATTATAATAATATATTTCCCTAGTAAAGCACGTGATTACAAAATACTTCCTCTCAATACACTATTGTCGCTAATGCATACTTACAGAGAAAAAACTATTTCAGGTATTGAAGGTCTTGACTTTTCCTAAGTTTAGTGTATATCTTTCCATGGGCACGCAAGGTACCTCTTGTTTGTTTGTATATCTGTTTTCATCCTACTTGGCTCCTCCCCATTGCGTAATGTGACCATTGCGTAATGTGACAATATTTGCTTGAATGCGCATTTGCTCCTCCCACTAATGTCGCTCCTCCAATCAAAATACTACTGCGATCTTTTCAAGGGTTATTATTGGACGATTCATTTTGTCTCTTATTCTTGTTTCAAGGATCTGTTTTTCGTGCAATATAACATTGTAACCGATAGTATTTTGTTTTTTTCCTATTTCATTATGGGAGAAACTCCTGATTGTCGTTTGTTTTTGGGTTGGAAACCTGCCGGTTAAGTCTTCTCGTTACTTAACTGTCATGGATCCTCTGGTGCAGATGTGCGATATATGTCGCTATTCTTATTTTTAGGTGATCGGCCGATTTCATGGTAATTATAATGGTACCCCAGACATTGTGAATCGGTTTCTTAGAGAGCATTTAGTATTACTTATAAGTGTTAAGTGTGCTAAATGTGATTCGCCTTTACTTTTCCGTGAAGATAGACATGTGTGGTATTGTACAAAATCAGTGAAAATACCTAAAACGAAGAAAAGGCGTTTGTGCAATTATAGTGTTAGTGACTATAAGGGAACTTTTCTTCACGGGTCCCACCTTCCCCCGTGGAAATTAATTTTATTTGTCAATCACTGGTTGCATAAGTGTTGGGACCACCATTTTGTTATTAAGGGCCTTAGTATATCTCCTTCTACCAGTGTAGACTGGAGAAGCTTTTGTTCAGAAGTGACTGAATTTAGTTTTGATAACCAAGAGGCTATTGGTGGTGATGGTGTACTCGTTGAGATTGACGAATCTCATTTTGGAAAACGGAAGTATGACCGTGGAAGGCCTCTGAGTGACATATGGGTGTTGGGGGGTATTGAGAGGCAGTCCAAAAAAACATTTATTGTGCCTTTAATTGACCCATTACCACGGAAGCGTGATGCAGCTACCCTCATCCCTTTAATTGAGAAGTACATTAAACGGGGCAGCATTGTTGTTAGTGATAAGTGGCAGGCTTATAACTCTCTGCAGTCTCTCGGATACGATCACCGTACTGTAAACCATTCAGAAAATTTTGTGGATCCTTCAAACCCCGACACCCATACCCAAAACATTGAACGTCTTTGGCGGGAGCTGAAGGAATGGATACAACGGCCTGGTAACCGTTGTGAATACTTCAGGCAGTATTTGTCACGTTTTATTTTTATACACAAATACCCTGAGGAGGAGCTGCTCCATCATTTTTTTATTACGGCCAGCAAACTGTATCCTCCACAATCTGAGGCACAACGGGTTCCCATAGCTATTGATGATTCAGAAGAGGGTCAACCACAACCTTCCACATCATCATCGTCAGGTTCCATTTAAGGTAAGAAGTGACTTAACAAAATATATATTTAAATTTAGCCCGGGGTAAAGGGGGGGTCGCAGGGGGGGCGGACCCCCCCCTCCCCGGTAGGGGTACAGGCCCCCTAGGCTAGGTTAGGTGGGTTTATTAGGTTCGGTAGTGCCCTGAAAATCACTGTGACCTTAAGGGGGGGCGGAGGCCCCCCCCCCCCCCCCCGGTAGGGGTACAGGGCCCCTAGGCTAGGTTAGGTGGGTTTATTAGGTTCGGTAGTGCCCTGAAAATCACTGTGGCCTTAAGGTGGGGTCGCAGGGGGGGCGGGCCCCCCCCCCCCCCCCGGTAGGGCTAGGTAGGGGTATTGAGGGAGGGGTGGTGGAACATTGATTATTGCATATATCATGTGACGCCCCCTTCCCCACCCAAAACCCCGGTTCCCACCTGGGGTCCCCCATAATTGTTGGGATAAAGTAGGGTATTTCTGCATTACAACATAATATGAAACAAAAACAATAAAAACACGGTTACAAAAACGGATTTTTCTGGAAAAACTTGTTGTTTTAACTCCATAGTAAATCTCTAAATCGGATGGTTTGCGGTCAAAATAAACATTAAATTCGTTGAAACTACACTATTTCTGATGCAACAAATATATTTTTATTCCATTTTCCACATAATGGATGAAACTGTAAATTTACCAAATGGTGTTCTTGTGTTTCTTTCCATTGTAAAATATGTTTTTTTTCAGTTTAAAGTTTTAGATTTTAAAACGTTTTCTTCAGTTTAAAGTTTTAGATTTTAAAATTAAATGGTGTTCTTGTGTGTCTTTCCATTGTAAAATATGTTTTTTTTCAGTTTAAAGTTTTAGATTTTAAAATTAAATGGTGTTCTTGTGTTTCTTTCTATTGTAAAATATGTTTTTTTTTTCAGTTTAAAGTTTTAGATTTTAAAACTTTTTCTTCAGTTTAAAGTTTTAGATTTTATAAAACATTCGAAATTTTGAATAATTTTGGTACCTCCAATTATTTGCATTAGAGCATTTCAAACTACAGTAGGCCTATCTATAGATTACTGATGCGGTCCGTCCCAGACAAGTATAAAGGCTCTTGTGGTTTATTTTATTTGAAGAATAGAAAAACAGAATACCCAACCTCGCCTAACATGTCCAGGACATCAGCGTCACTAGCCAGTTGATGGCTCAGACCAGAAATAGGAGTTTCTGCGTATCGGAACAGTCCTAGTATGGCAATTTGTTGGACGTAAGTTCAAGTCTCCCTTAAGCCCTATAATTTCCGGTAGTGTCAACAAACTTACCGTCCACGTTAAGAGAGCTTCTGGTAGGGACCGTGTCAGTAGGATAATTAAAATGTTGATAAATATTTACTACAGCACAATATTCCTAATGAAGAAAATATAGTTTTCAATATTAAACTTACCCGATGATCATATAGCTGTCAGCTCTGCTGCCCGACAGAAAAACCTACGGGCGGAATACGCCAGCGATCGCTATACAGGTGGGGGTGTACATCAACAGCGCCATCTGTCAAGTAGGTACTCAAGTACTCGATGTCAACACAGAACCAATTTTCTCTCTGTCGTGCCACTGGCAAGACCTACTAAATACGCTGTTACCAACTGGATTTGTTTTCACAACTATTTGGTGAAGTACACTATTCCAGTTTTGAGCTTTCGCTATGCAGGGGTTTTATCTTCATTTCAAAACTTGAACTCGTTTTGGATAGTTTTAATTATGGTGACAAAGAGAGTATGGACTCTCTTTCACTTTTAAATGGCCGACCCTTCCCTTAGACGGAAGTGTGTTTAGGTTTTTAGTAATTTTGCTTAACACGTTATAGATCTATATTTTATATCTCTCCGCCTTTATTAGGCCTCTTCGATTAACTTTCCTTTTATTATTAACATATAAAAATAAATTTTTATGTTTTGTTTATATGCGACCTTTCCTGATAGTAGGCGGTCCTGACTTGGAACCGAAGTTAATCAACGTTGAGCCCGTTATATCGTATTTAACCTTTAAAGAATTTAAAACTTTTTAAATTTAATGTTTTATGAAAGAATTTCTTTGATAGTCTCGTACTGTTTTCAAAGATGAACTAACGTTTAGTTTTTAGTCTACGCAGTTGTTGGCGTTCAGGACGTTCAACATGCGCTCTATCGTTACGATAGAGAGAGAGTGTATCACGGTTTCACTTTGCAGTAAGAGTAAACCGATTCTAGCGTTTCGTTCATTCTTTCTTAGCTTAAATGGTTTAAATTCTAAATTAAAGGAACTTTTTATTTGGAAAACCTTTCAGTTTTTTTCCTTTAGCAAATATCATGTTTTGACGATATATAATTGGGCTCTTCTCTCAGGTGCGAAATCTAGAGAGAAAGAGAGAGATAGAGACGGAGGGAGAGAGAGGAGAAAAAACGTTTCGTTCAAGCGGGTAACGTTGTTCTCGTTTTACTCTCCTCCCTAGTCGCTGTAGGGGAAGAAGGTAAAACGTTTCTAGGGTTTTATTCTTGTTCCCAGGCTATGTGCGGTGAGAGATTTTAAACGTAGTTTATTTGATCTAGTGTTTAGTCTCTTTCCCAACCACTGAATTCTTTATCTTTATATTTGTTTTCTGTTGCATTATACGACTGTTTTCGCAATTACTACCTTTTAATGAAAGGTAGGATTGCGTGTTTCAGGTAGAAATCAGTAAAAGTTTCGATTTCAGTGAAATATGTGCAAAACAGAAAATCAAAGTGATAAAGTGATAAGCGCAAAGTGTTACAGTGTTGCGTCCGAGGGTTCGTCTGTTCGTGCCTGTCGTTCACCTAGTCCGGGACCTCTTGCAAGCTCCCAAGCCCGGGGGAGAAGTAATGTCGAACGACTTATGGGTTCGTCAGGCCTTGATCAACGAACAGACGTTTTTTCCCTCCGTGGTTTCGGGCGTATCTACCCAAGATCGCCCCACCCACACAAAGACGAGAGAGCCCATTTACTTCTCGTCTGCGGAAGAGGTTTCTCGTAAGAAACCTTGGACCAAGGTCTCGCAGCTTATTAAGTGCAAGTCGGTCCCTTCCGCGCAAGTCCAACGGCCCAGGTGTAGCCACTGGGTCAGTTCGGACTCGCTGCAGTCATCCGACGACTGCACACCTCCCAAGAGAGGCAAGGTGGTACCGCAACAGGCAGTAACTCCGTCTGTTGCCGCACCCGCTGTTTTAGACCCTCAGTCACAACGGACAGTAGCTCCGTCTGTTGCCGCTTTTGTAGACCCTAAGTGGTCTTTACTGCAGTCTATGCAGACTCAGTTAGCTGTGGTTTTGCAGGAGTTTCGTGCGGAGAAGGTTAACGCGGCACCCGTTAGCCTACAACCTGCCACGGTTGTGCGCCCAGCAGACGCTGCGGCTGCCTGCTCCCACACTCCGACTGCGGAGAAGGTTGACGATGCACCCGTTTGCCTACAACCTGCCACGGTTGTGCGCCCAGCAGACGCTGCGGCTGCCTGCTCCCACACTCTGGCTGTGAGAGCTCCTCCACCCATGCGCAGTCGACCCTGCCAGACGCATGCTGACTCCCACAGACGCACGGAGCACTCCGTTGACGTGCGTGTGCTACCACAACAACAGGAGGGTGGAGTTAAGCTGCCGTGTTTTGACACGGTGCGTCAGCCTCCGCAACCCACTGTGGTTACCGCCACTCGCCCGCAGCAGACTAGTCAGTCAGGAGTTGAGGCTTCCCCACACAGCTTTGGTTGTTGCCAGCTCACAGACTGTCAAGCAGTTACTTAACGTTGCCTTCTGGTCTGCTACTTATGCTCCAGTGCTGTATGTCCTCTTGTAACTGCTGCTCCTCGTTCGCCTCATGTCAGAACTTACACTAGGCCTAGCTACTTCGAAGCCGTTGTTGTTAAGCTAGTGCTCTCTCGCTCTCCTAGAGAGCGTTACGTCGGCTGGGCGACTGGTTTTTGCACCAGGAGGAATGTTAGGGATACAGCCTTTTGATTTCCCTTCTTTTTATCTGGCTTATAGAGCGAGAGTCTGATTGGACACGAGGAAGTTCTCAGCTTGGGAGTTCATGCCTCTGCCCAGGTAGACTTCTCAATTCTGGTAGACTCGGCCAGGCGCATAGCCAGGAGACGCTCCAGTTGTTTACAGGTCAACTTCTCAACTTTTGTCGAGCCTTTGAAGTTTTGCTGTACAGTACTATTAGGTCACACATAACAAGGCTTCCAGGGATGGTAAATGGCTCCGCTTCAGTCGCTAACCCCGTCTGTTGCCACACCTGCTCCCGTGGACCCTAATGGGCTTTGCTGCAAGACATGCAGTCCAAGCTTGTGTCCTTGATAGAGGACTTAATACGGGGAAGAACCTTCTGGCCAACAACCTTCCTACCGGTTGGTTGTGCGCCCTGTTGACGCTGAGGTATCTTACTCGCGTCCGCCAGTTGAGGTGGTTCCTCCACCGATGCGACCCAGTGTGGGTTGCCAGTCGCACGTTGACGTCAAGCGACGCTCGGAGGTGGTTGTTGACGTTCAGTGTGTCACTAGGAAGACGTTCAACAACCAGCAGAGGTGACTTGTTGTGACGCAGTGCGTCAACCTCAGCAACCCGGTAGGGTGTTGACTGCACAACCCAGACAGTCTAGACAGTTTCGGGTTGACGCTGTACTTCCTCGCGTCCCCATGGTTGACAGTTCACAGACTGTGCAGCAGTACCATGATATTGCGTCCGGCTGCGTCACGCATCCACCAGTGCGACCGGATTCAGCGAGTCAGACGTTGCCCACTCCGTTGCCGTTTCCTCATCAGTTTCAGATGAGGAACCCTCTGATGAGGACGTTGCTGAACAAGACGATCAACCCCCAGCCCTGCTATCCATCCAGAAGATGCTGAAGAAGGAACGCTGCCCTGTCAGGCTGTGGATGAGTCTGGTTAGGACACTGTCATCCGTGGTTCAATTTGTGTCACTAGGAAGACTACACCTCCGTCCTCTTCTATACCATCTAGCTTTTCACTGGAAAAAGGACAAGACGCTAGAAGTGGTCTCGATCCCGGTTTCCGGAAAGATAAAGTCTGGTCTGACTTGGTGAAAGGACTTTTTCAACCTTAGAAAGGGTCTTCCCCTGACTGTTCAGACTCCCAACCACGTTCTCTTCTCGGACGCATCGGACGTAGGCTGGGGTGCGACATTAGACGGTAGGGAATGCTCGGGATTATGGAACTCGAGTCAAAGGACAATGCATTTCAACTGCAAGAAGCTACTGGCAGTACGTCTGACCTGGAAAAGCTTCAGGTCTCTCCTTCAAGGCAAAGTGGTGGAGGTGAACTCGGACAACACACGGCTTTGACGTACTTCTCCAAGCAAGGAGGGACCTACTCTCTGACATGGTACGAGATCGCAAGGGACCTCCTCACCTGGTCAACAGGTCTAGACTTTTCACTAGTAACGAGGTTCATCCAAGGCAACTTGAATGTCATAGCAGATTGTCTCAGTCGGAAGGGACAAATAATTCCAACAGAATGGACCCTCCACAAGGATGTATGCAAGAGACTTTGGGCCACCTGGGGCCAGCCAACCATAGATCTCTTCGCAACCTCGATGACCAAGAGGCTCCCAATAGTTTGCTCACCTATCCCGGACCCAGCAGTAGTTCATATAGATGCCTTTCTACTAGATTGGTCACATCTAGATCTATATGCATTCCCTCCGTTCAAGATTGTCAACAAGGTACTGCAGAAGTTCGCCTCTCACGAAGGGACAAGGTTGACGCTAGTTGCTTCCCTCTGGCCCGCGAGAGAATGACTCACCGAGGTACTTCGATGGCTAGTAGACGTTTCCAGAACACTTCCCCTAAGGGTGGACCTTCTACGTCAGCCACGCGTAAAGAAGGTACACCAAGGCCTCCATGCTCTTCGTCTGACTGCCTTCAGACTATCGAAAGACTCTCGAGAGCTAGAGGCTTTTCGAAGGAGGCAACCAGAGCGTTTGCTAGAGCAAGGAGAACATCCACCCTTAGAATCTACCAATCGAAGTGGGAAATCCTCCGAAACTGGTGCAAGTCAGTATCCGTATCCTCGACCAGTACCTCTGTAACTCAAATAGCTGACTTTCTCTTATATCTGAGGAAAGAACGATCTCTTTCAGCTCCCACTATCAAGGGTTACAGAAGCATGTTGGCATCAGTCTTCCGTCACAGAGGCTTAGATCTTTCCAACAATAAAGATCTACAGGACCTCCTTAAGTCTTTTGAGACCACGAAGGAGCGTCGTTTGGTTACACCTGGTTGGAATTTAGACGTGGTACTAAGATTCCTTATGTCAGACAGGTTCGAACCGCTTCAATCAGCCTCCCTGAAAGATCTCACCTTTAAGACTCTTTTCCTGATATGCTTAACCACAGCTAAAAGAGTCAGTGAGATTCATGCCTTCAGCAAGAACATCGGATTCTCATCCGAAACGGCTACATGTTCTACAACTTGGTTTTCTAGCCAAACACGAGCTGCCTTCTCGGCCTTGACCAATATCGATATTCCAAACTTATCGTATGGTTGGAAATGAACTAGAAAGAGTATTATGTCCTGTAAGAGCTCTTAAGTTCTATTTAAAAACCTTTACGAGGCCCGTCTGAAGCTTTATGGTGTTCGGTTAAGAATCCATCTTTGCCTATGTCAGAGTATGCTTTATCCTATTTTATCAGACTGTTAATACGAGAAGCTCATTCCCATCTGAATGAGGAAGACCAAGCTTTGCTGAAGGTAAGGACACACGAAGTTAGAGCTGTCGCAACTTCCGTGGCCTTTAAACAAAATAGATCTCTGCAAAGTATATTCGACGCAACCTATTGGAAAAGCAAATCAGTGTTCGCGTCTTTTATCTTAAGAATGTCCAGTCTCTTTACGAGAACTGTTACACTCTGGGACCATTCGTAGCAACGAGTGCAGTAGTGGTCAGGGCTCGACCACTACAATTCCCTAATTCCATAACCTTTTTAATCTTTCTCTTGAAATGTTTTATTATTGTTTTTGGGTTGTCCGGAAGGCTAAGAAGCCTTTCGCATCCTACTTGATTTGGCGGGTGGTCAAAGTCATTTCTTGAGAAGCGCCTAGATTAGAGGTTTTGATGAGGACCTTTAGTATGGGTTGCAACCCTTCATACTTCAGCTCCTAGGAGTCGCTCAGCATCCTATGAGGATCGCGAGGCTCAGTAAGGAAGACGTACTTAAAAAGGCAGAGTAATTGTTCAAGTCGACTTCCTTACCAGGTACTTATTTATTTTATGCTTGTTATTTTGAATAACTGCTAAAATGAAATACGGAATACTTAGCTCATAATAATGTCAACATGTAATGCTGGTCTCTACCCACCCCCCTGGGTGTGAATCAGCTATATGATCATCGGGTAAGTTTAATATTGAAAAATGTTATTTTCATTAGTAAAATAAATTTTTGAATATACTTACCTGATGATCATAAATTAAAGGACCCACCCGTCCTCCCCAATAGAGATCCAGTGGACAGAGGAGAAAATTGGTTCTGTGTTGACATCGAGTACTTGAGTACCTACTTGACAGATGGCGCTGTTGATGTACACCCCCACCTGTATAGCGATCGCTGGCGTATTCCGCCCGTAGGTTTTTCTGTCGGGCAGCAGAGCTGACAGCTATATGATCATCGGGTAAGTATATTAAAAAATTTATTTTACTAATGAAAATAACATTTTTCCTGGTATATTTTTATGTACCTTCGGTAAAATTTCATAAGACATTATTCAGCCATTTTTCATGAAAAATTATTTTGTAAGTTTTTGTTGCTTAATTGTGTTCTGATGTTATGCATAGGCCTATATGCTCCGACCACAAGCATTGGGATTTGCTGCCCCTCTAATGGTTATTGCTCGGCCGTGGTTCATTTTGCTTGAGGGTACACGCGGGCGCACCATTCTATCTTATTTCTCTTCCTCTTGTTTTGTTAAAATTTGTATAGGAGATATTTATTTTGATGTTGTTACATACATACATACATATACCAAAGGCACTTCCCCCAATTTTGGGGGGTAGCCGACATCAACAAGAAACAAAACAAAAACAAAACAAAAAAGGGGACCTCTACTCTCTACGTTCCTCCAGCCTAACCAGGGACTCAGCCGAGTTCAGCTGGTACTGCTAAGGTGCCACAGCCCAACCTCCCACCTCCCACATTTCCACCACAGATGATGATGTTACCGTTCTTAAAATATTTCATTTTTCCTTGTTTCCTTTCCTCACTGGGCTATTTTTCCTGTTGGAGCCCGGGCTTATAGCATTCCGCTTTTCCAACTAGGGTTGTAGCTTGGCAAATAATAATAATAATAATAATGAGGATTTCTTTGCTGTGTTCTGGCTAGCAGTACATGGTTGTGCTGCGTACGCCAGCCGCTTGGGTCACTATCTAATGCACCATAGCTTTCAGTATCATTAAGGTGACCTTGGATGCAATATTGTCTTACCTTATTTGTCGTAGTCTGATTTTTCCGTAGGAAAGGTAGCAATAACACCGGAACGAGGGGCTGTTGGAGAAGTACCAAATTACACCGTGCAATTGTTTTAGTATTAGGGTTATGAACTTTGGCGTGATTATGCTACTATTGTCGATCTGAACGTAAACTGCATGGTTTAACATATTTGGGAAACTTAATTTCTCTTGGAAGAACACCATGACTGTGGTGACCTGGTGGTAGCTTTCATGCCTGGTGACTGCCCGACTGTGTTTCGAGTCTTGCTTAAACTCATTAGTTCACTCGGTCGCTTCATCCTCACCGTCCTTGTGAGCTAAGGATTTGGGGTTGGAGGGAGCCTATAAGTCTATCTGCTGAGTCATCAGCAGTTATTGCCTGTCCCTCCTTGGTCCTAGGTTGGGTGGAGAGGGGTCTTGGGCGTTGATCATATGTATATATGGTCAGTCTCTAGGGCATTGTCCAGCTTGATAGGGTAATTTCACTGTCTGTGCCTCTGCCATTTGTGAGCGGCCTTTAAGACCTTTAAGCCTTTATGTAAAATTATAAAAATTTCTGAATCTTTATGTAAAATAAGGCTTAGATGTTGAATCGGATCATTCTATAACCCTCTCAACCGTCGGTCGTGAGACTCATGATCGAGTGGAGGATATTTTATTTGAAATGAACCGCCGGACTGTATTTGTTAACGGCTTGCATGAAAACCTAATAAAAACTGTTGATTAATATATACTGTATTTAGAGTGATTGGGCAATTTTCAATATTAATCTTACCCGATGATCATGTAGCTGCAACTCTGTTGCCCGACAGAAAAAACCTAAGGTCGGGATATGCCAGCGATCGCTATACAGGTGGGGGTGTACAACAACAGCGCCATCTGTCGAGTAGGTACTCAGGTACTTCTTGTCAACAAGAACCAATTTTTCCTCTGTCGTGCCACCGGCAAGACCTACTTGGATACGCTGTTGTTTCTGGAGTTGATTTCACGCTTTTTGGTGATGTATTCGCTCTAGATATTAGCTTTCGCTGTTCAGGAGTTATTATCATTAGCTTATCAAGCTTTTTTGATTAGTTTTGGATTAATTGTTGACGACTTTGATAGATTTTGGATTCCCCCCTTGGCTAATTCAAGATGTCTGACCATTCTCAAGTCCCTAAGTACAGGCAGTGTAGCGCTAGGGACTGTTCTAGGCGTCTTCCGAAGGCCTCTATAGATCCTCACACCGTTTGTTCCAATTGTAGGGGTAAATCCTGTCAATTGGAAGATCGATGTGAGGAATGCGCTGGGCTTTCGGAATTCGATTTTAATGAATTCCTTAAGAATGCACGTAGGCTAGAGAAGGATAGGATCAGGAGGAGTTCGTCTCGCTCTTTTGATTTTTCCTCTCCCCATGCCCCTCAACCTATTCCTTCCCCTGTAGTGGTGACTCCCGACCCTGCTACTAGTGCTCAGCCTTCGATGGCGGACATGATGCGTGCCATTCAGGCTCTTAGTGACAGAGTGGAGTCATTAGCTAATGACCGGAATCAACTTTTGGCCGATGTCAAAGAGTTGAAAGAGAAAAGTGCAGTGGGAAGTGTAATGAGTGCAAGTACGGTGAAAAGTGTCAGTGTCAGTGTTACGCATGAGGGTGCATCTGTTCGTGCCAGTCGTCCTCCCAGTCCGGGACCTCTTGCAAGCTCCCAAGCCCAGGGGAGAAGCAATGTCGAAGGACCAAAGGGTTCGACAGGCCTTGATCAGCGTACGGATGTACCCTCAGTGGTTGCGGACGTATCTTGCAGAGATCGTCCCATCCACAAACAGACGGGTGAGCCCATTCATTCCTCGTCTGTGGAAGAAGTTTCTAGGAAGAAACGTTGGACCAAGGTCTCACGACCTCTCAAGCGCAAGGTCCCTTCCGAGCGAGTCCAACGGCCCAGGTGTAGCCACTGGGTCAGTTCGGACTCGCCGCAGTCTTCCGAAGACTGCTCACCTCCCAAGAGAGGTAGAGTGGTTCCGCAGCAGGCAATCACTCCGTCTGTTGCCGCACCAACCACGGTAGACCCTAAGTGGTCTATGCTGCAGACTATGCAGTCTCAGCTTGCTTCCTTCATGCAGGAGTATCGTGCTGAGAAGGTTGACACTGCACCTGTTAACCTACAACCTGCCACGGTTGTGCGCTCAGCAGATACTGCGGCTGCCTGCTCCCACACTCCGCCTGTGAGAGCTCCACCACCGATGCGCAGTCGACCCTGCCAGACGCATGTTGACGTTAGCCGACATGCGGCACCCTCCGTTGACATGCGTGAGCTACCGCATCAGCAGTGGGAAGGTGCTGTCAAGCTGCCGTGTTTTGACGCAATGCGGCAGTCTCCGCAACCCACGGCAGTCCCTCCCACGCACCAGCACTCCGCTTTTGTTGTTGCCAGCTCTCAGACTGACCAGCAGCGGCATGATGTTGGATCCAGTGCAGCTACGCATGCACCCGTGCTGCCGGATTCAGCCGTTCAGCTGTCTGCTCCACCTTTGCCTCTTCCTCCTCAGCATTCGGATGAAGGAGTATCTGATGACGACGAAGCTGCGCATTTGGACGATCCGCACTCCGACATAGAAGAACCCAAGTCTACGCCTCCCTCCTTAGACTTTAGGAAAGTCCTTGCCCTGTTTAGGGAGTTGTATCCGGACCAGTTTGTGTCTGCAACCCCGCGCTCACCTCCCTCTGAGTTCGCTTTAGGCATGCAGTCAGCAGCTCCTGCCTTTACGAAACTCGTACTCGCGCGCTCATCCAAGAGAGCTTTGAGGGTACTGGGAGAGTGGTTGCAGTCCAAGAAGCAACTGGGGAAGACAGCCTTCATCTTTCCACCTACCAAGCTTGCTTCCAAATCTAGCGTCTGGTATGCCACGGGAGAGGAACCCGGCTTGGGAGTTCCTGCCTCTGCCCAGGGCGACTTCTCAAGTCTGGTTAACTCTCCCCGCAGGCTGGCTATGAGACGTTCCAAGATTTGCTGGACCTTTTCGGACATGGACCATCTGTTGAAGGGAGTTTTTCGTGCTTTTGAGATCTTCAACTTCCTGGACTGGTGTTTGGGAGCGTTAAGCAGAAAGACCTCCCCTTCGGATAAGGACTCTGCCATGCTTATCATGTCAAGCATGGACATAGCCATTCGGGATGGGTCTGGCGAGCTTGCGGCTTCGTACGTGTCCGGAGTGCTTAAGAAGCGAGATCACCTTTGCTCCTTCTTGTCTGCGGGGATCACACCATGCCAGAAGTCGGAGTTGATGTTTGCTCCGCTTTCCAAGTGTCTCTTTCCGGAAGAGCTGATCAAGGGGATTGCTGCCTCGTTGATCCAGAAGGATACCCATGACCTGGTGGCGTCTTCCGCACGTAAAGTCACAGCTTTACCTTCCGTGCCTAGACCTAGGATGGACACACCAGCGTCTAGGTTCATCCCGCCCTTTCGTGGCAGAACCTCCAGCAGAGGAGGTACCCGTGCCGACAGTCAACGTGGCAAAAAGAAGAAGGGTTCCAAGTCCTCAAAAGGCAGAATCTGACTGCCTACCTCTCCAGACAGCAGTGGGAGCCAGGCTCAAGAACTACTGGCAGGCTTGGGAGAACAGAGGTGCAGACGCTCAGTCTGTGAAGTTGCTAAGAGAGGGGTACAGGATTCCGTTCTTGCGCAATCCCCCTCTAGCAACTACTCCCATCAACCTCTCTCCCAACTACAAGGAGGAGGACAAGAGACTAGCTTTACAGCAAGAGGTGTCTCTCTTGCTACAAAAGGGAGCGGTAGTCATAGTCCGGGACCATCAATCCCCGGGCTTCTACAACCGTCTCTTCCTGGTAGCGAAGAAGACAGGAGGGTGGAGACCGGTGCTGGACGTCAGTGCTCTCAATGCTTTTGTCACCAAGCAGACGTTCACCATGGAGACGACGAAGTCGGTGCTAGCATCGGTCAGGAAGGAAGACTGGATGGTCTCGTTGGACCTAAAAGACGCGTACTTTCACGTCCCCGTCCATCCAAACTCCCAACCTTTCCTAAGGTTCGTCTTTGGAAAGGTCGTTTACCAGTTCCAAGCCCTGTGCTTTTGCCTAAGCACGGCACCTCTAGTGTTTACCAAACTGATGAGGAATATTGCCAAATTCCTGCATTTGGCAGACATCATAGCCTCCCTCTATTTGGACGACTGGCTTTTAAGAGCTCCGTCAAGTCGTCGCTGTCTGGAGAATCTCAAATGGACTATGGATCTGACCAAGGAATTGGGTCTCCTGGTCAATATAGAGAAGTCCCAACTCGTCCCATCCCAAACTATTGTCTATCTAGGTATGGAGATTCAGAGTCGAGCTTTTCGGGCTTTTCCGTCTGCCCCCAGAATCAGTCAAGCACAAGAATGCATCCAGAGCATGCTGAGAAGGAACCGATGTTCAGTCAGGCAGTGGATGAGTCTAACAGGGACGCTTTCATCGCTGGCCCAGTTCATCGCGTTAGGGAGACTCCACCTTCGCCCCCTTCAGTATCATCTAGCTGCTCACTGGAGAAAGGACATGACGCTAGAAGCGGTCTCAGTTCCTATATCCGAAGAGATGAAGTCTGCGCTGACGTGGTGGAAGAACAGCATTCTTCTCAAGGAAGGTCTACCGTTAGCTGTTCAGACCCCCGACCACCTTCTCTTCTCGGACGCATCGGACACGGGCTGGGGTGCGACACTGGACGGACGGGAATGCTCGGGCACGTGGAATCCGGATCAAAGAACACTTCACATCAACTGCAAGGAGCTATTGGCAGTTCATCTGGCCTTGAGAAACTTCAAGTCCCTCCTTCTAGGCAAGGTGGTGGAGGTGAACTCCGACAACACTACAGCCTTGGCGTACATCTCCAAGCAAGGAGGGACTCATTCGAGGAAGTTGTTCGAGATCGCAAGGGACCTCCTCACCTGGTCAAGAGATCGAAAGATATCGCTGGTAACGAGGTTCATTCAAGGCGACATGAATGTCATGGCAGACCGCCTCAGCCGGAAGGGTCAGGTCATCCCTACAGAGTGGACCCTTCACAAGAATGTTTGCAGCAGACTATGGGCCCTGTGGGGTCAGCCCACCATAGATCTGTTCGCTACCTCGATGACCAAGAGGCTCCCAAATTATTGCTCACCGATTCCGGACCCAGCAGCAGTTCACGTAGATGCCTTTCTTCTGGATTGGTCCCATCTAGACCTGTATGCGTTCCCTCCGTTCAAGATTGTCAACAAGGTACTGCAGAAGTTCGCCTCTCACGAAGGGACACGGTTGACGTTGGTTGCTCCGCTCTGGCCCGCGAGAGAATGGTTCACCGAGGTACTGCAATGGCTAGTGGACGTTCCCAGGACTCTTCCTCTAAGAGTGGACCTTCTGCGTCAGCCGCACGTAAAGAAGGTACACCCAAGCCTCCACGCTCTTCGTCTGACTGCCTTCAGACTATCGAAAGACTCTCAAGAGCTAGAGGCTTTTCGAAGGAGGCAGCCAGAGCGATTGCCAGAGCAAGGAGGACATCCACTCTCAAGGTCTACCAGTCAAAATGGGAAGTCTTCCGAAGCTGGTGCAAGGCGAATTCAGTTTCCTCAACCAGTACCTCTGTAACGCAGATAGCTGACTTCCTTTTACATCTAAGGAATGTAAGATCCCTATCAGCTCCTACGATCAAAGGTTACAGAAGCATGTTGGCAGCAGTCTTCCGCCACAGAGGCTTAGATCTTTCCACCAACAAAGATCTACAGGACCTCCTTAAGTCTTTTGAGACCTCAAAGGAGCGTCGGTTAGCCACACCAGGTTGGAACCTAGACGTGGTTTTAAGGTTCCTGATGTCAGCAAGGTTCGAACCGCTTCAATCAGCCTCTTTTAAAGATCTCACTTTGAAGACTCTTTTCCTCGTTTGCTTAGCAACAGCTAAAAGAGTCAGTGAGATTCACGCCTTCAGCAGGAACATAGGTTTCACATCTGAAACGGCTACATGTTCCTTACAGCTTGGTTTTTTAGCTAAAAACGAGCTTCCTTCTCGTCCTTGGCCCAAGTCGTTCGAGATCCCAAGCCTGTCCAACTTGGTTGGAAACGAACAAGAGAGAGTACTATGCCCAGTAAGAGCTCTTAAGTACTATTTAAGACGTACAAAGCCATTACGAGGACAATCAGAAGCTTTATGGTGTTCTATTAAGAAACCTGCTTTACCGATGTCTAAGAACGCAGTTTCTTATTACATCAGGCTTTTGATTAGAGAGGCCCATTCTCATCTGAAGGAGGAAGACTTTGCTTTGCTGAAGGTAAGGACACATGAAGTTAGAGCTGTCGCTACTTCAGTGGCCTTCAAACAGAACCGTTCTCTGCAGAGTGTAATGGATGCAACCTATTGGAGAAGCAAGTCAGTGTTCGCATCATTTTACCTTAAAGATGTCCAGTCTCTTTACGAGAACTGCTACACCCTGGGACCATTCGTAGCAGCGAGTGCAGTAGTAGGTGAGGGCTCAACCACTACATTCCCATAATCCCATAACCTTTTTTAATCTTTCTCTTGAAATGCTTTTTATTGTTGTTTTTGGGTTGTACGGAAGGCTAAGAAGCCTTCCGCATCCTGGTTGATTTGGCGGGTGGTCAAATTCTTTCTTGAGAAGCGCCTAGATTAGAGGTTGTGATGAGGTCCTTTAGTATGGGTTGCAGCCCTTCATACTTCAGCACCTAGGAGTCGCTCAGCATCCTAAGAGGATCGCTAGGCTCAGTAAGGAAGACGTACTTAAAAAGGCAGAGTAATGGTTCAAGTCGACTTCCTTACCAGGTACTTATTTATTTTATGTTTGTTATTTTGAATAACTGCTAAAATGAAATACGGGATACTTAGCTTCTAATGTTAACATGTATGCTGGTCTCCACCCACCCCCCTGGGTGTGAATCAGCTACATGATCATCGGGTAAGATTAATATTGAAAAATGTTATTTTCCTTAGTAAAATAAATTTTTGAATATACTTACCCGATGATCATGAATTTAAGGACCCTCCCTTCCTCCCCATAGAGACCCAGTGGACCGAGGAGAAAATTGGTTCTTGTTGACAAGAAGTACCTGAGTACCTACTCGACAGATGGCGCTGTTGTTGTACACCCCCACCTGTATAGCGATCGCTGGCGTATCCCGACCTTAGGTTTTTTCTGTCGGGCAACAGAGTTGCAGCTACATGATCATCGGGTAAGTATATTCAAAAATTTATTTTACTAAGGAAAATAACATTTTTAGATGAACCTAAGTCAAATTGTCATAAATAGGGATAGAGATGGGTAAATTGCAACTTATTTATAAACTGGTCTTAAGTCTTAGTACGCATCCTTTGAAAACCGCCAAAAACCACTATTATTATTATTATTATTATTATTATTATTATTATTATTATTATTATTATTATTACTTGCTAAGCTGAAACCCTGTTTGGAAAAGCTGGATGCTATAAGTCAAGGGTATCCAACAGGGAGAATAGCCCAGTGAGGTAAGGAAATAAGGAAAAAATAAAATATTTTGAGAACAGTAACATTAGAATAAATGTTTCCTATATAAACTATAAAAGCTTTAAGAAAACAGGAGGAAGAGGGATAAGATAGAATAGTGTGCTCAAGTGTACTCTCAAGCAAGAGAACTCTAACCCAAGACAGTGGACGACCATGGTACAGAGGTTATGGCACTATCCAAGACTAGAGTGCAATGATTTTGGAGTTTCCTCGTAGAAGAGCTGCTTATCAAAGTGAAAGAGTAGTAATAGTAATAGCCACTAGTAATGCATTTACTAGAGCTATCACATTCTCATGGGGGCATCATGCTCAGTGGCGGAAGCTACTGTATATGAATGGTGAAAATTGTCATAGTGCTTAATGAGGAGGATTCATGTTAAGTGGAAGCAAATATACGAATGTAACAAGAGCTACTCACTGCGACACAGGGAACATCAACAACCAACTTGGAAAAATACCATACTTACTGTAATTTTATTCCTTTTTCTTATGCATTTGCATGGATAATGTATTGAGAAGAAATGTTTTGTTTTCACATGGTTTACCCAAGGAAAATATAAATTAGAATTTAGGAGGGTGTTAGAGTCAAGTGAAATTTAACCGTTCTTTGAACTGTTTTTGATACAAATAATTGGAGGAAATGGGTTGGGTCGTTTATACCACCCAATGGCGACTAACACCACCCTAGCTGACTGACCAGGCGTTATCGTTTTCAAGCAACTGTCTGCGTGACGACGCCAGATGTCGCTTGGCGACCTCGTCGGGTGGTGTGTGCAGTATCTCCATGTCTTATAATGCAGCAAAATTCTGTCAGTCTGGTTGCTCAATTATTCTCGGTCTGTGTTGGCATCTTGGGTAGCGTGTGCCGTAACTCCAGGTCATTTAACGCTTGAGATTCAATCTGACTAGGTGCGTATATTATATCAAATTGTCGACAGCGTCTTCTATGGGTGCTGACAACCGTAGCTGGCTTTTTTCATATGTTCATATGTCACCAACTATTTGCTTCTGTTTCTCGTCAGCAGGCGCACGAGACCGACAAATAGTAGTGTTAGTTCTTGATGTTGAAAACATTGGGAATGATGGGGCAGCTTCGTCTTTCCCCTGATGTCTTCGTACACCAGACAGACAGGGTGACCAGACCCTTATTCCACAGGCTTGAGTCGTCTCCTACCCTTCCACTTGGCGGCAGTCATTTTGCAAGTTGGTGACCGTTGGTTCGCTTGTCTGTGCTGCTGATTCAGGGTACTGGCGACTTTGGTTGTGTTGGCTTCTCCCAGGTTGCTTGACTCTGATCTAATCGACCAGTTGAGGCGCCCTTTTGTGGAATGAGTCGTCTCTTACCTATGTTCCTTCCGCTTGGTGAGACAGGGGCCTTGCAGCTGAAGCGACACCAGGTATGTTGAGGGTCGGTGATGGCTCCTTGCTATACATTGTCACCTTGTCTTCTCCCTCCAAATGATACTTGTTCCGTAACCGAAATACAAACCACGCTATTTACAAAGGGTATTACTTTTAGCGTAGCTGAAATGGCGAGCCATTAGAATTTAACGAGGGTGTATTACCCCCGCGCTAGTTAGCGGGGGGGTAGGGGAGTGGTAGCTAGCTACCCCTCCTCCCCCTCACACACAGGTGAATACTCACTTTCACTTTTGGCTCGGACTGTGACAGACGTCTCTGTCTTGGTCCTCGCTTGGCAGCCATTGTCTGTTTTGTCTTTACTTAATCGCTTACTTTTCTTTTACTCAATATATATGTAAACATGTTTTCATGTTTGTATATATATTTGAGTATAGAAATAAGTAAGTTTCCTTTTCAGATGTGTGTGTGTAGTGTACGATATCTACGTGGAGGCCTCGGCAGTTAGGCCACCACGGCCTAATTTTATGGGTTGCGATCGAGTTTGACTTCGGTCTTTCTCTCTCTCTCTCTCTTGAGGTCGTTCACCCTTTTACTATGTTTTACTACGCCCTTGTAGCTTCCTTCCCGTGTGGGTGGGGTTGCTACGCCGTACATTTTGTCTCAATTAGTTTATGAATCTAATTGTAGTTGTTATTTTTTCAGCTTGTAGAACGATTCCTTTCGGGGTTTTCGTTTTTTTCTTTAGTGTTCATTCATTTTTAAATTACATAATTACATAGTTACATAATTATAATTGTTATAATTCTGTTTTGGTTACAGCTCTCCTTCCGCGAGTGTAAGTGGTTGTGAGGGCACGTGCCTATTGTGTAATTCTTGTTCCTTTTCCTCGGGATTCCTCTTCGGAGCCTTCCCGGGGGAATGAATGTGTACTAATATTATTTGTTTTATTTTTTACAGTTACCGATCTAGTTCGTTTCTGTAATATAGCAACGGTGTGAGCTGTCTGGTTGAGTCCTGGGGATTCGGCTGTTGCTGCCTCCCCCTTGTATTGTCGTCAGGGGCGTGTCTCCTTCTACTGGTAGTACTCCCGTGTCGACGGACAGCTCTCCAGTTCATTTTAGAACAGTCAGGAGGCTTGCCTCCTTGGGCGGATAACTTTCCTTCCGAGGGAAGTTTTTTCCTGTCCAGGCTTGAGCTTTTCCTCTTTTGGGGGGTTCTTCTCTTGCCTTTTTTTCGTGCGACTATGCTCTTGGTGCTGAGCGGTCGCACCTGCAGTTTCGCTCAAGGGGCTGGGCAACTGCAGGATCTCCTCTTCGGAGGATTGCCCCTTTTAGGTCACTGGCTGACCAGTCTCTTCCACGAAGTGTTTCTCTTTCGTTCGCGAGAGAGTACACTCATAGAGACTCCTCTTCGGAGGTTTCTTCTGTTGCTGTTGCTGTTGGCCTCCCTCGCCGTAAGGCCCTCCGTCCGCCTCGTCGTAAGGGCCTCTCATCTCCCTATAAGGGTGTTTGAGGCGCCTTTTTGAATCTCCGTTTGCAGCCTACAACTTCTTTTTCTCGATCTTCCGTCTTGGTGCAGATGGACAGCAGTCTAATCTCGTCTTCCGACGGGCAACGGTCTTCCCGACGGACAACGGTCTTCCCGACGGACAGCGGTCTTCCGACGGACATCAGTCTCCCGGCGGACAACGATCCCTTCGGGGCAAAGGGTTGCCCCCACGGGGGTTCTTCCCTTGCGTGTCAGGGTTTCCCTGCGCGCCCTTCTGTTCGTCAGCGCTCTCCTGTTCGTCAGCGCTTTCAAGATGTTCTTCCCTGCAGTTCCTGTTACGTGCCCTGTGCGCCCACGTTCGCCCTCGCGATCTAGAACTTAGGTTCAGGTCGGGGTCAAGGACTCTTCTTCTTTGCGCGGGCTTCCACGCGTAGCCTTCTGCTCGTCAGCGATCATCAGCTCGTCAGCGATCATCAGCTCGTCAGCGATCATCAGCTCGTCAGCGATCGTCAGCTCGTCAGCGATCATCAGCTCGCCAGCGATCTCCGGATCGCCCACGTGTGTTACAGCTGGCACGCCAACGTTCTCCAACACTTCTGAAGGAACATGGTTTGCCAGCTACTAGCTCAACTGCGGATGCTGATCGCCATCGCGCGACCCTCAACTGCAGATGCTGATCGCCATCGCGCGACCCTCAACTGCGGATGCTGATCGCCATCGCGCGACCCTCAACTGCGGATGCTGATCGCCATCGCGCGACCCTCAACTGCGGATGCTGATCGCCATCGCGCGACCCTCAACTGCGGATGCTGATCGCCATCGCGCGACCCTCAACTGCGGATGCTGATCGCCATCGCACAACCCTGAACGATTGCCCGCTTCGCATGCTGCTCCTCATCGCACAACCCTGAACGATCGCCCTCTTGCGGATGCTGATCACCATCGCACCCTTTCACGCGATCATTCACCTGCGCATGCTGCTCGCCATCGCACAACCCTGAACGATTGCCCGCTTCGCATGCTGCTCCTCATCGCACAACCCTGAACGATCGCCCTCTTTCGGATGCTGATCACCATCGCACCCTTTCACGCGATCATTCACCTGCGCATGCTGCTCGCCATCGCACAACCCTGAACGATTGCCCGCTTCGCATGCTGCTCCTCATCGCACAACCCTGAACGATCGCCCTCTTGCGGATGCTGATCACCATCGCACCCTTTCACGCGATCATTCACCTGCGCATGCTGCTCGCCATCGCACAACCCTGAACGATTGCCCGCTTCGCATGCTGCTCCTCATCGCACAACCCTGAACGATCGCCCTCTTGCGGATGCTGATCACCATCGCACCCTTTCACGCGATCATTCACCTGCGCATGCTGCTCGCCATCGCACAACCCTGAACGATTGCCCGCTTCGCATGCTGCTCCTCATCGCACAACCCTGAACGATCGCCCTCTTGCGGATGCTGATCACCATCGCACCCTATCACGCGATCATTCACCTACACATGCTGCTCGCCATCGCTTACCGCCAGCGATCTTCTTCACCTACGCGGCAGCACGATCCCTCGCCGTCACGCCCATTCGCCTGCGCGCCCGCGCGATCGCTCGCCTGCGCGCCCGCGCGATCGCTCGCCCGCGCGATCGCTCGCCTGCGCGCCCGCGCGATCGCTCGCCTGCGCGCCCTCGCGACCGCTCGCCTGCGCGCCCTCACGACCGCTCGCCTGCGCGCCCGCGCGACCACTCGCCTGTGCGCCCGCGCGACCATTCGCCTTTGCGCGACCGTTCGCCCTCGCGCGACCATAGTTCGCGGCGAATTCCACAGCCGGTGGTAGCAGCAGGGACGCGTGCTCCTAGGCGGCACTCGGGATCACCTCCATCCAAGCACAGGTTGGTAGTGCAGGACGAAGACAGGTCAGTACAGCATTCTTCCCACCTTCTTTTCAGGCAGGAACCGTCGTGTCCTCTCCAAAGGATCGCCCGATCCCTTTCACCTTAGCGAGGATTTCGGACTCTGTGTCCTTGGAGCAGCAGACATGGTTTGATCCGCTGGCACGGGCGTTAATGAGGTTTATGAAACCAGCACTCACCGGCCAGGGTAACAAACCAGCGGCTGTCTCTCCTACGCTGAAGAGAAAGAGAGGAGTGGACTTCGTGGTGACTTCCCCCAGGGCGAAGTTGGTTCCCAAGAGGTCGGTCTCGAGGGTCCCCTCTCCTGCACGAGTACTCTCTCCTTCTCCCGCCCTGGAAGGATTTTTGGCGGGGGGGGCTTTCCGTTGAAGATTTCTCCATCGGACAAGGGGTGACTGCTTACCTCTTCCTCTGGGAGCTTACCAGGTTCTTTCCCTCCTCGGTTACGGCCCGAGGTTTGGTTCAAGGAAGCTACAGGAAGATCAAGGGTACTTTCCTCCTCTCGAGCTCAGGCACCTTGGCCTTTCGTCGTTAAGTATCTACTTGCGGACAAGCTCGATGTTGTACCATCTGGACGCACTGACTGAAGGCTTCCTTCGGGTGTCTCATCTGTGGAGGTCAACGACCTCAGACACCCTTCCATCCTTGAGAAGAGTTTTGTCTTTGCCCAAGGACAGAGACTTAAACATCTGCTGTGCGGAGTAAATCGACTTCCGGTTTCACTCCTCCAAGGCGCTTTCTTCCAGACTCTGCAGGGCTCCAGCTCCCTTTTCTTTCAACCACGTCGGCCTAAGTTATCGGCTACGACAACTGGGACAAGGTGTCCAATTGCAGTTTCCTCCTGTCAGGAACAGATGGCACGGGAGACTCCCCCGGGGGGGCATAGTCCTAAAAGGAGTTCACGAACTCTAGGATTGCAGGTTTTTTCGCTGGGAGGATGCTTAAGGTTACTCATCCGAATGACAGCTTCCCGATGCCCATTCCCGCACAATCTCTGTGAGTAGCCAAGGATATCGCGCCTGCCGTCTCTGTCAGCGAATTCAGTGTCTCTGAACCTCTATGCCATAGCATCAGCAGAGTTGCCCGGTTGGGCAGAATGATCCATACCTTAGGCGAAGGTCTTCCTTAGGATCATCGACGGCTTCACCCCCGGCCCCCTCAGTCGATCCTTTCTTGTAAGGAAGGATCTGAGAGGGGATGTCCATAGTCGACCTCTCAGCCCTGATCAAGTTTGTCGAACAAACTTCGGCCAGCGTAGACCAGCAGAATCGATCAGACTGGTAACGAGGCGACAGGACTCCTTTAACCCTGGATCGGAAGGACGGGTACTTTCAGTTTCCATTCCATCCATCTTCCAGGGTGCTCGTCGAATTCAGCCTAAACTGCAAGTATTCCTGCTTATGATGCAGTGTGGCTATCCCGCCGTGGCATAGCAGGTTTGTTTCCCCAGAGAACTCTCCCTGCCTTCCTCTTGGCCGCTCAGGTGCAGACTTCCGCCTCCTCTGCTGTTTGGAGGGCTGGTCAACTCCGGTAGGCTCGGGTTTCGACCTGATTCAGCGCCGGGAAAAGCTTCCGAATGCTGACCATGAGTGTGGGCTCATGGTATTTTGCTTGGAGCCTTCTCTTCCTCTGCCTCAACATCTGGAGTATCTGGCCATGATATTGAGTCAACCGCCTTACCACGTTGGAAACCCCGCTTCTCCTCCGTCCAGCGAGGTTAAGCAACGTCGGTACTTGGATGGGTGACCACCTGGGGACGCCAGATTCTGTTACCACATCCTCCGAGCCTTCCTTTCGGTTCACCGTGGCAAGACTGAGGAGAGTCGCAGTACCTGTTCTCAGTCAAGCAGAGTTTTCAGCCCTACCTTGGAACGTTTCCTAGTTCTTCTTTCCTCATTGACCCGTTTATAGTCTGAACGGTCGCCTCAGGATAAGTTCCATGTGGGGCGATCCAAGTTCCGGTGGCTTCAGGCAATGTTTAACCGGACTCCCTGGCCCTATGGGACCAGCGGAACTATTAAACCTGCAATGGGTGTTGACCTATGGAGCCTCTTGATGGTAGTGGATATTCTCGTCCTTTCCCCACATTCTTGATGCGGTTCTCGGACTCGTCAAAGGAAAGGGGGGGGGGGCATGTTCCGGTCCAGGCCTATGGTCAAGACCTGAAGGATACCTCTCCATCATTCAGGCAGGCTTAAGGGCCTTAGTCTGGCCCCTCTTCAGATCCTACCGCTCCTGCCAAGTCGCCCCGTTGCGTGTCGACTTCATGCTAACCAGCAGGGGACGCATTTTCACACCTTCACATCTTGCAGTAGAGATATCGGGATGATTGAGATTCTCTCAATTCCACCATCGGCTCTCTCATTCCAGGCAGGGGAATGTTTCTCTCAGACTATCCGAGCAGAGCCTCATAGAGAGAGTGTACCTAGGGGTCTTTGACCTTGGGTAACCAGCAAGTGCTGGTCTGGGGGACCTGATCGCGACAGCTTGGAACCTCAAGCTTCCGCTAGTTTTCCCCCCAGTCTCAGACCCCGAGACTCTGGCAAGATGCATTCCGGTGATGGTGGGACAACTTCGACGCCTGCGTCTTCCCTCCTTTTTGTCTGCGGACAATGGGTCTCAACAAAACCAGGTTGTCTGTCAACCTTTCAATGGGAGAGCTCCACTGGGACTATGTGCAGAACGGTTTCTGGACCCTCTGCTTCCCCTGACGGAACTCCCGGGAGAGCTTCTCCCACGGCGCAGACTACTCAAGCAACCACACTGCGACATCTCTCCCGAACCGGGGCGTCGCTTCGGCTTCATGCCTGGAGACACTACGCTTCCTCCTCTAGAAGAGACAACCCGCTACAGTCGCGGTACGGAGGTCGCGTCATCTGCGATAGTCATCCACAGGGGTCTCCCAGGCAAAGTGAAGAGTCTAAGGTGGTTGGTGCCGTGGGAGATATACTTCTTCCCGTGAGGCCTCTTCTCCAGCAATAACGGTCTTATTGCCTTTCGGCGGGAGGAAACTCCTTTCCGCTCTTGGCAATGAAGCCTGTCGCTCAGCCTTTCCCTGACCTTCAGGCTTAAAGGAATAACTTTTTCCTGCCCGCTGGATCTATCCTCGCTCATGCGAAGCTACGATCGTCCCTGCCCTAGTCGGAGGAAGACCTCCAACTTGGAGCATGGCTCGGACTTTTAGTCCTTTAAGAGATCTTCTCAAGACCCTTTTACGACAGGCCTCGGATTGTATTCCGCCCTGGGTCTTCTGCTCACTCTGGCCACGGCCAGTGTGTGAGCAATCTTCTTGGTCTCTTACTACTCCCCCCCTTTCTAAGGAAGAGGGGAAGGCAACATTCAGGCTCGCTCCTGAGTTGTTGGCTAGACTCAGAATCTGAGGGTCCCGACCCTTCGGTCCGATTCATTCAAGATTTTGAGTCTCCATTCTGTGTCTGATGTCCCAAGACCTTCTCTTTCTTGCCAGTACAGGAATCGAGAGGTTAGCGCTGGGAACAGCTGCAGTTTGGCCTCAGTTGCAGCCGATTTGGGAACACAAGGAGGACATGGGGGGAGAGTCACCAGTATACCTCTTCAGCCCGGACTCAAGGACATTCATCTCGACCTGTCTTCAGACCCTCCCCCGTCACGTCGCCCTACAGCACGATGTTGGATACATCGCAACGTCCCTCGCCTTCGAGTAATACTACTCTGTGACGCAGGTGCTACAAGCTGGAGTCTGGAAGCGTCTGATGACCTTCGCAGCCCGCTTCCTGCAGGGCGTGACCCACAGGAGTCTCGATACGTTTTCTATCGCTCTGTGGTGGCTACACAACAGCTGGTCTAACCTCAGGCTCCTTTTTGGACAGGTAGCAGAAGGTTGAGGGCATTGTTATCAGGTTTTAGTCTGCATGAACGAAAGAAGTATGTCTGGCCCTTACTTCTTTCTTCATCATCCCCTCTACGGGGAAGCAGCATCCTGGTCTCTGCATAGCTGACCTCGAACCTCTGCAGGTAAACCATGCTTCCTTGTGTTCCGAGTATTGAGTCAATACTGTCGCGTCCCCCATACCCTGACGAGGTGGTATTGGGAACGTCTTAACCCAGAGTTCCTTCTGGAACTCCAGGTCAACTGCCTAAGACGGGTCACACTTCTTCCTTCACACACAAGCTTACGTAGGCCACATGGTTCCTTGCGGTGCAAGGAACTTGTGAGGTGCAGGGACTCCTTTTCTCGAGTGCGACTCACTCGGATTCTGAGTCCCCGGGTAAAGCCAAAGCCAGTATGGCTGGGGACTTTCCACCCTTCCTAAGGGATAAGTCACCCTTTGTAAATAGCGTGGTTTGTATTTCGGTTACGGAACAAATGACAAATTCGAAGATAATTTGTATTTTTCCTAACCATACAAACCTTAGCTATTTACACATATTTGCCCGCCAGCCCTGTCCCCCAAGACAAGTCCTACCTCTAAGTGAAAGTGAGTATTCACCTGTGTGTGAGGGGGAGGAGGGGTAGCTAGCTACCACTCCCCTACCCCCCCGCTAACTAGCGCGGGGGTAATACACCCTCGTTAAATTCTAATGGCTCGCCATTTCAGCTACGCTAAAAGTAATACCCTTTGTAAATAGCTAAGGTTTGTATGGTTAGGAAAAATACAAATTATCTTCGAATTTGTCATCTTTGTGCCTACGATTACTCGTGTATGCTTTTATGCGTACACGATCAGGCGTTCACACATTGAGAGAATGTTTATGGGAAAATTTCTTCTTGAGCCAAGTCTTGGTTGCAAGCGAAGAGAGAAGTTTTTGGGGTTTTAGCTTTTTCCTGTGTATGTGTGTGTTTTAGGATTCCCAAAACTTATTGGACGACTTGTCTCGAGCATTCAGAATTCAGTTGTTTTGGGGAGAAAACAAGAATTCAGGCGTGCTTGCTTGACGCAGAAGCACTTTTCTTCCCATAGTAAGAAACATTGGAAAATAGCTCCTCCCTTGTTCAGTGACAAGCTAGCATTAGCATGGCAGGAGTTCGATCCTAAATATCTATTTCTTTTCTCGCATTAAGTTTTCCTGGATAGCTTTTGCATAGAGTCTTTTGTATGGGCTTTTGTTCGTGCATTAATTTTATCTGTTCAGGAAGTTAGTTAGTCATCTGATGAACGAAAGATTGTTTAATCACGCAGTCTTTAGAACATTCGATAGGCGTTTTCATGGATACTCTTACCGTTCTTTTCTCTTCCATTGGAAGAATTAGTGTTTGCCAGCTGCCATTGATAATGAAGAACTACATTCTGATTGTGATCTTTTAGTTTTCTGCTCTTACTCTTGGTAAGCAAACGTTGAATCAACTTCTTGGTACGAGCGGCCTTGGAACGTTTCCACATAACCAACAATGCAACATTGATGGAACGTTCCCACCTGTGCTTTTTATCGCTTCTTTATACTGGAATTCCTTGCTGTCAGTGGCTCCTTTTTTTTTCTTTTTTTATCAAATTGGGCTTCTGTGGTTAGGCGAGATCATAGGAATCTTATTCGAATATCTAAGAGAATCGCTGCTTTTCGTGCAGCCAACAATTGAGAGAACGTTTATGGGAACGTTTCTTGAACCGAAGCTTAGTTGCAAGCCAAGAGAGAAGTTTTTGAGGCTTTTACCTTTTCCTGTAATTCTCTCTCTCTCTCTTATGTCCACTGTAGGTTCTAGAGCTTTTAAATATGCGTCTCCAAGTCTTACAACTAGCTCAAGCTAGACATCCAAAGGATTTCAAGAACTGAGGACTTTCTTGTTTTCTAAGTGGTTTAATATATGGAATACATTCTCTATACTGTACCTAAGACTGCACTTGTCTAGCGAAAACCTCTCGTACTCATACGTAGAGTAGCCGACATTTCTAATCGCCCATGTCGCCTTTCAGTCTCCATGTTCAGGTGGCTTTTTATCTAGAATATGATTTTATCCTTTCACAGATATTTTGTCAGTTGGGGGTCCTGGATGTCTATGTGGACCAGGATCCAGGAGTCTAGAGTCTCAGTCATGGCCACAATGGTGGTTCTTAGGAGGAATGTTCCTGTCGTCAAGTGTTGGGGACGGCTTCTTGCAGACAGCGCCTTCTCCTGTAAGGTGATAGGTAGTTTGCTGGTTGGTGTTGGCGACCCTCGGCTGTTTGAAGTTTTCCTCCATTTCGCCGGACACCGAACCAGCGAGACATGCATCTTTTGAGAGATGAGGTGCCAACTATGCCTTTTCCCTCCGCTTATTATGTCATTCTGTATTCGGTATTCGTTAGTGAATATCTGTCTGGGGTTTTGGCGACCGATCAGATCCTAGCACACTGCTTTTGCGCTCCTTTCTCTTGGCCGTTGAGAGCTTGAAGCCTCCATCCTGTTCCTTTCTCTCAGCACCGTCACTTGATGAATCAGACGACATATAGTCTGCGGTCGAGGATGGCTACTTGAGTCACGGGTGGCGTTCCCCCATGTCTTCTAACACTGGAAACAGTGAATTGGTCTAGGGACTCATTCCACTGGATTGAGGTGTCCCCTACCCGCGCTCAGTTTCTCTTGGTGACAGTATTTTATTGTGTCTGACAACAAGGTTGTTGGGGTCTGTGCTGACGACTTTGGGTTTTGACCTACTCTTTCGTTGTCAAGTGAATCACTGTCCACCGATTCTTGATTTCGCACGGTAAGAGCTCTTCCTAGAGTTAGGTGGCAGTTGTTCTCGGTCAGTGTTGGCGACCTTTGTTGTCGTTCGTCTTAACTCCGTGTCACTTAATGCTATGAGATTCAATCAGTCTAAGCACTCATTTCATTCACATTAGTCGCATTCTGTGAGGCGACAGGTAATCTGCTGTACATTGTTTGTGACCCAGCTCCGTTTGAAATTCCCCCTTCACCTAACACTGTACCAGTGAGACGGTTAGTCTATCTCCGGGACACGGAGTCGCCAACTATGCCTTTCCCCCCTCTTATATCATTGTCACGAATGTTCTGGCATTCGTTAGTGTTTTCTGGTCGACGCCTTTGAGAATTTAGTAAAATCACTGTCCTGGCATCCTTCTCAATTCTAACTCGGTGCACTCACTTCTTTTTGGATGTTGAGCAATACAAGGTATGTTGGGAGGTATGGTAAGACGTTTAGGCTTCTTTTACTTACTGTATTTCCTTTCTTAGTGTATGAAA